>NC_091994.1:19603633-19903633 GCF_044704955.1 Pristiophorus japonicus
CATATGAAAAAATCTGATTTTAATACAGGTTTCTAGCCTAGTGCTGATGCAATAAAATAGTAAGTTGTCACACTTTCGAGACACATCAATGGCCTAAATAGGTTATAGAACGAACCCAATGAACTGTGCCTCTCTGTGGGAGTACAGGTAGAGATTGTCAGGCATGACAGCTGACACTTTTTCACATTGCTGCCTTGTTAATGTGCACACAGAGAAGCCTGTGTGAGGATTTCTCGTGACCTATATTCTACCTTGAGGGCAGAGGCGATTGTCGTGCTGAATTCTCTCAGCTTTCAGCCCACATGTAATAATGTGATCCTCACCCTCGGAGCACCAAAAAGACTTTGAAAGTTGTGAGTAATAACGTAGTTTCCACCAAAAAATTTAAGCAGTGTTTAAAAAAAAGAGAAAACCCAAGCTCCCAGCTGGCTGAGAATGGGGATAAAAGAATATTTAAGAACAGATTGAGGAGGTAAAGCAGAAGGGAATCAACTGGATCAAAATAGAACAGGAAAAATTCGGATCTTGTTCATTTTGTGATCAAGCACATGTTCACTTGATGGGAGCTCGCATTAGAAATGTGGGTGTGCACTTCAGTGTGACTGATTGGGTGGGAAATCGTGCTTCTAACAAAGCTGGTGCACGGACTGCCGTACCTGGATTCCTGACGTGCGCTGCCATCCTGCAAAGCTCTGTGCCAGGGGTGCCAACTTGTGGGGCCAGACTTTACTGTAAAAATAATGGTGAGGCTCACGGCGCTCACCGTTATCATGCACAAATCAGACGGCAACTTCAGGCAAACGCAGGTAAAATGCGAAAAAACGGAATTTGCGGACCAAGATGCTCCGCTTGGCCGTTAGCTGTGTAAAAACGACATCTCGCCATCTGGCTCCCCATTCCAGTGTATTGAGCGACATGACGTTCCTGCACTGACTTTGTAGATATGGACTAAACCCGCCACAGAAAGTTAGGGCTTGTCCATTGCAGTATAAGTGCAGATTTTAACGGTGTGGTACGTCTTAATTACTGGCAAACATTCATTCGCTGGTTACAATAAATTCTGGCCCATGCTGTTCACCCTAAAAGTTGAGCTTTATTTTAGACTGAAGCACTTCTGGTAACAATATCATGGTAACATCGGGCAATCTTCAGTGTTTTACAAGTAACAGAAAGAAAGCATGACAGAGGAATAGCCATTGGCCTTTTTTTTACATGTATACACCAAATTCGCTTCAGAGAATCATGGAATAGTACAGCACAGGAGGCTATTTGGCCCATCGGGTCTGCACCAGCTCTTTCAAAGGGCAATCCAGCAATCGCCCTTCCTGACCTCCCATTCTCTACCTTCCATAAATTCCAATTCTTTGAGCCTTGTGCTCATGACCCGGTGCTTTGTGTTCTTTCTTCTACCACCTCTTAGTGATAGTCCTTGAAAAAGTAGGTATGCAGAGAACTTCCAAAGAAGTTTCCTAAGGATCTCCGACTGATTCCATTGACTACCTACCAGTACATTATGTTGGGCCTGCCTGTATTCCGGGAATAGATTGTCCCATTCCAGCTGTGGGAACGTGCATGCTTTGGTGCGCTCCTGCAAGCAACACAGGAGAGCCATCCATCTATTCCTGTGCTTCTGCACATATGTTTCCGCATATCTAGTTCTGACTGTGGACGCTGATCACTTAGTTGCATGGCTACAAGATGTGTTCATGTTTGTTCCTGCAGATTCTACTGGTGCTTGTTGCCCAATGGCAATCTTCAGATTCCTATTGCACAAAGTTGACCAGTTGAATAGGAGAATCCAAACCTCTGTCCAGACCAGTTTGCATTGGCCCATGCAACAAAGCAAATGACTTTCTCATTATTCGTGCTCCTGAAGGATCATTTGCTTCAATCGGTGGCCTTGTGAAGTCTGAACCACAATGTGACTCAGCAGGGTCTGTATAATAGCCAAATTTGCTTCCATCATCGCCTCTGCCCCGTTCTGGCTCTTGGTCGGTGACTCGCCCTATCTTGCCACGTCAAACTCACTAATACCCTTTGAAGAATGTGCATCTGGATTGATGTGGGTGATGCAGATTGCTGAGGTGTTTGTGATGGTCCCACAGTTTGCCTCTCTTGGACTTGTAACATTGAAGAAAAAAGAGTGCACAGGATGAGTTTATGGACATTCTTATGCGGATTGTTGTTGCAGAACATTAGAACAAAATAATCCCTTAAAATGTGCTGCCAGTAAATACGCTTCATAGAGTAACGAAAGCAGAGACCACACAGGCTCTGTCACAGTGGCAATTGTAAAATCCTACCTTTACACTTTTACATGCTATGAACGCGGCAGCGGGCCTGCAGAGCGTCGGGTGGAGGGAGGGGGGTGGGAGGAGGGACTGAATGGGAGGGAAGGGGGAGGCTGAACAGAAGCTGAACGCGGCGTCCAATTCTACTGCGCATGCGCGATCACGGCAATCCCGATCCTACTGCGCATGTCCAGCGTCCCGGCACTGTTTCCAGCGCAGGACGCTGGCTCCGCCCACAGACCCAGTCGCCATGCCACGCCAGCAGCTAGAAGGCCCGGGACAGCGGCCAAAATCGGCCCGAAAATTTTTGCCGCACTTCCAAGCGTGGAAAACTGCCGCACCTCTGGCAAGTACGCCAGAAATCTCAAGTAGCCGAAATTGAGCCCATTGTCTTTTGTACTGTTCGGATGAAAGTGAATATCATTTAGGATTTCCTTGATCCAACCTATGATACCCATAACAATCTGCTTTTAGTGATTCTATCTGTAAGATGTTAATACCAGTCACATGATGGCACCAGTTCAAGGTTCTCTTAGAAAGAACAAGGTACATTTCTTGAGCTGTTCTTTGCAGAGAGAAGCAAAGACTCTGCAACTGTGTATCTATTGCTAGACATAAGTAAATGTAAAATACCTTGCTAGCTGAAGGTGGAAAACCGGAGTGATGCAGCCGGTTCTAACTGGGTATAGTATAGTTAGCAGCTGCCAGTACATAAATGCCATTTCTAGCTTGTTATAATACTTCAGAAATAATCTCATTACAGTAAGAGACTGACTAAATTCAGATGAACAATGTTCTCGTGTGAAACTATTCAGAAAAAATATGACTCATATCTGCTTACCAATATAAGATTGACACTTGCACCAATATATAGCAATGTAAAATAATTGACAGTCATATCCAAAGACAGCACTGCGGCATCATTCATAATGAACCTCATTGTTTATCTTGGTGCCTTTCTCCTTCTGCACATCCCTCCGAGGATGGTAGTTTGAGCAGACCACATGACTGCCTCCCACGGTCCGCTGGACACTTGGCTTCATCCCACCAAAGGAACTTGAGCACATAACTCCAGGCTGACACTCCAGTGCAGTACTGGGGGTGTGCTGCACTGGCGGAGGTGCTGTCTTTCACATGAGACGTTAAATCGAGACCCCGTCTGCTCTCAGGTGGACGTAAAAAATCCCATGGCACTATTTCGAAGAAAAGCAGGGGAGTTACCCCCGTTATTCTGACCAATATTTATCCCTCAATCAACGTCACAAAAAACAGATTATCTGGTCATTATCACATTGTTGCTTGTGGGAGTTTGCGGTGCGCATATTGGCTGCTGCGTTTGCCACATTACAACAGTGACTACACTTCAAAAAAGTACTTCATTGGCTGTAAAGCACTTTGAGACACCCAGTAGTCATGAAAAGCATTATTTAAATACAAGTCTTTCTTTCTTTCATGATGATTTCCCCTTCCAACCCATGAAGGGCATTTTTACATTCCATCATACAAAAGTCTGATGAGCCTCATCAGTAAAGCATGCCCTTCAATTGCTTATTTCCTCTGGCAATCCTCCAATGTGCGTACATCTAGATTGAAGTACTGGGAGTTATCTATAGCACGTATCTGTATGTTAAGGGTGGTTGAGCAGCATATATGTACCCTGATGCTGAATGTCAGTTGGCTGTTCACCATGGTGGGCATGACATTCGAGCCAGATTCCATCCTCCCCTGAATAGCAATCAAGTGTGGTAATCTTGTCCATTTTTTCCCCTTCCTAATCCAGGTCATTGATGATAACATCCTTACCACTGCCCTGCCTGAGATGAGCTGACTAATACCAGAGTCGAGATTAAATCTTGAAGTTCCTGGACTGTACAGCTCTGGTATTTGCAAGATAAACTTCCTGTGCCATCAGGGTATCTTTACTGAACAATCTAGGCTTACGTCAGTAAACAGAAATGCATCTTCTCTCTGCCAGCTCTTGTTGTCTGCAGTGGATTCTGGCAGTTTCATGTTATTTCTTCACAGCTGCAAACCCATGGGGAGCACTTCAATTAGCAGCACTTGGCATTAATGCAGGAATATTTTTCTAATAATATTCAAGGGTAGAAAAATGGAATGGAAAGAACTCGCTGATGTGTTGCGTGACTGGTCTTCTGAGGTTGAGATCAAATCACAGAAATTGAAACCCATAGAAATTATAGCATCAAAGGAGAACATTTGGTCCATAGAAACATTGAAACATAGAAAATAGTTGCAGGAGTAGGCCATTCGGCCCTTCGAGCCTGCACCACCATTCAATAAGATCATGGCTGATCATTCACCTCAGTACCCCTTTCCTGCTTTCTCTCCATACCCCTTGATGGGTATGGAGAGAAGTAAGGGTCATATCTAACTCCCTCTTGAATATATCCAATGAACTGGCATCAACAACTCTCTGCGGTAGGGAATTCCACAGGTTAACAACTCTCTGAGTGAAGAAGTTTCTCCTCATCTCAGTCCTAAATGGCTTACCCCTTATCCTTAGACTGTGTCCCCTGGTTCTGGACTTCTCCAACATCGGGAACATTCTTCCTGCATCTAACCTGTCCAGTCCCATCAGAATTGTATATGTTTCTATGAAATTCCTTCTCATCCTTCTAAACTCCAGTGAATACAGGCCCAGTCGATCCAGTCTCTTCTCATATGTCAGTCCTGCCATCCCGGGAATCAGTCTGGTGAACCTTCGCTGCACTCCCTCAATAGCAAGAACGTCCTTCCTCAGATTAGGAGACCAAAACTGAACACAATATTCCATGTGAGACCTTGCTAAGGCCTTGTACAATTGCAGTAAGACCTCCCTGCTCCTATATTCAAATCCCCTAGCTATGAAGGCCAACATACCATTTGCCTTCTTCACCACCTGCTGTACCTACATGCCAACTTTCAATGACTGATGTACCATGACACCCAGGTCTCATTGCACCTCCCCTTTTCCTAATCTGCCGCCATTCAGATAATATTTTGCTTTCGTGTTTTTGCCACCAAAGTGGATAACCTCACATTTATCCACATTATACTGCATCTGCCACGTGTTTGCCCACTCATCTAACCTGTCCAAATAACCCTGCAGCCTTTTAGCGTCCACCTCACAGCTCACACCGCCACCCTGCTTAGTGTCATCTGAAAACTTGAAGATATTACACTCAATTCCCTCATCCAAATCATTAATGTATATTGTAAATAGCTGGGGTCCCAGCACTGAGCCCTGCGGCACCCCACTAGTCACTACTTGCCATTCTGAAAAGGACCCGTTTATCCCAACTTTCTGCTTCCTGTCTGCCAACCAGTTCTCTATCCACATCAGTACATTACCCCCAACACCATGTGCTTTAATTTTCCACACCAATCTCTTGTGTGGGACCTTGTCAAAAGCTTTTTGAAAGTCCAAATACACCACATCCACTGGTTCTCCCTTGTCCACTCTTCCAGTTACATCCTCAAAAAATTCTAGAAGATTTGTCAAGCAGGATTTCCCTTTCATAAATCCATGCTGACTTGGACCGATCCCGTCACTGCTTTCCAAATGTGCTGCTATTTCATCTTTAATAATTGATTCCAACATTTTCCCCACTACTGATGTCAGGCTAACCAGTCTATAATTACCCATTTTCTCTCTCCCTCCTTTCTTAAAAAGTGGTGTTACGTTAGCTACCCTCCAGGCCATAGGAACCGATCCAGAGTCGATAGACTGTTGGAAAATGATTACCAATGCATCCACTATTTCTAGAGCTACTTCCTTAAATACTCTGGGATGCAGACTATCAGGCCCCGGGGATTTATCGGCCTTCAATCCCATCAATTTCCCCAACACAATTTCCCGCCTAATAAGGATTTCCTTCAGTTCCTCCTTCTCACTAGACCCTCGGTTCCCTAGTATTTCCGGAAGGTTATATGTGTGGTGCTAGCCCCTCAACTGGAGCAATCTAATCCAATCCCATTTCTCTGCCCTTTACCCGTGTCCTGTTATGTTCTACCTTTTCAAATACTCCCCACCCCAGCACATTTCAGAAAATTACAGCTCACTGATATCAATGGATGTAAATTGTAGGCCGCATGCGCCAATGGTTGGCAGGATTCCGCGGTGCCGGTGCCGACTCAAGAATTACCCGCCAGTGTCTCTAGCTCAATGGCCACTTGTGGTAAAGAAATCCCTGCTCAAACAACTCTCTGTGTGATAACATTGCATCTAACTTTTTCCTTCATTCTTCTAATTACAATCCTCAGTCTAATGCTCCCTTATTACCGAGGCTCCAAACGGTGGATACAATCACGATCCATTTACAGGGCAAGGTCATCAAGATTCTGAACTGCATCTAATTCATGTGGCACCTGTCCTGGGAGCACTTGATACCATCACTGTGTAGAAGGAGCAAATGACAAATCCTGCAGCATTATCGACTCTCCCTGCAACAGCCACACAAACACAAGATAGAACTGAGATGGACTGAGTCACCAAGCTGGATGCTGAAAGTGTATCGACAGCTTACAACCTCAAGACAGCCTTTAATAGGACATCTGGTTAGTGGCCACAAAGTTAGGAAGCAATCAGCTGACTAGCGAACTCTGTGAGCTTGTGTGCAATAAATGACTTTTAGCTTCTATCCTTTCTTTTAATAGATTTGTATATAGCCTAAGGATAGTTATACATCATCATTAATTTTCCACTCTAAATTATAAATGATCCGATTTGTTTTAATTGTACATCATGTCAGTGTTAGCCTGATTCGGTTGGTACTCTTTCCCTGAATCAGAAGCTTGCGTGTTCAATTCCAAAACACATTCTGATACTCCACTGAAGGGGTGCTGCATTGTCAGAACCACTCTTCACTCGATAAGACGTTAAACTGGAGGCCTGTCTATCTGTTCCAGTGGATCAAATGACATTAAAGATCCCATGGCAATATTCAAAGAACTGGGAATTCTCCTGTGAGATTAAAGAACTTTCCCCCCTCAACCAGCACCACCAGAAACAGATCAACTGGTCATGTCTGTCATTGCTAATTGACTGAATGTTGGGTGATTGTTGTTTGCAAAATGGCTGCCATTTTCACCTGTCCAACAGTCCCTTCACTCCAATGTATTTCCTTGTATGTAAAGTGCTTGGAGATGTTTCTGAGAGATATGATACAACACTATAGGGCCAGTTTTTCCTATCTTTTGTCCCCCGGGGGAATGTCCCATTTCTCCGGTGCAAATGCAAGGTTGCCAATGCAAGGTTGACACTGCCGAACACCTGCACAACCTGGAAGACGTTCTACGTCATCTGGACAAAGTGGGGCTCAGGCTGAAATGTTCAAAGTGCGTCTTTATGGCATTGGAAGTCGAATTCCTGGGAGGGAAGATTGCTGCAGATGGCAACAGGCCTACGGACTCGAAAACAGAGGCCATCAAAAATGCACCCAGACCCCAGAATGTGACGGAGCTGCGTTCGTTCCTTGGTCTTCTCAATTACTTCGGTAATTTCTTACCTAAATTGAGCACATTATTAGAGCCACTGCACATGCTGCTCAGAAAAGATGACAACTGGGTTTGGCGTGTATCTCAAGACAGGGCCTTCGAGAAGGCTAGAAATCTGCTTTGTTCCAACAAATTGCTGGTACATTATGACCCGTGCAACCGTTTATTATTGGCCTGTGATGCTTCATCACATGGGGTTGTTTGCGTGCTCCAACAATCCAATGAGTCAGGCAAACTACAACCCGTTGCGTACGCTTCGAGAAGCATGTCTAAAGTGGAAAGAGCCTATGGCATGGTAGAGAAAGAAGCTTTAGCCTGCGTATATGGGGTTAAAAGGATGTACCAGTATCTGTTTGGGCTTCGTTTCGAGCTTGAAACCGATCACAAGCCGCTCATATCGTTGTTTTCAGAGCATAGAGGTATCAATACCAATGCATTGTCCCGCATCCAGAGGTGGGCGCTGACATTAGCTGCCTATGATTATGACATTCGCCATAGACCTGGCACCGAGAATTGTGCCAATGCATTGAGTCATTTACCATTGCCCACGCCGGAGGTGGAAATGCCACAGCCCGCAGACCTACTGTTGGTCATGGATGCCTTTGAGAGTGAAGGGTCGCCTGTCACTGATCAACAAGTTAGAACCTGGACCAGCCAGGATCCGATCTTATCGGTTGTAAAACGTTGTGTCCTTAGTGGTGATTGGTTGGCCATTACCAGGGAAGTGTGTGATGAGACCAAACCTTACAACCATCGCAAAGACGAACTATCCATTCAATCTGATTGTTTGCTATGGGGTAATCATGTTGTTATGCCCAACAAAGGCAGGGAGAGATTTGTACGGGATTTACACAGTACGCATCCCGGTATTGTGATGATGAATGCCATTGCCAGGTCTCATGTTTGGTGGCCTGGCATTGACTCTGATTTGGAGTCATGTGTGCATCAGTGCAACACTTGCATGCAGTTAAGCAATGCACCAGTGGAATCTCTGCTATCTCTGTGGTCGTGGCCATCCAAACCATGGTCAAGGATCCACATCGACTATGCGGGTCCTTTCCTGCGCAAAATGTTTTTGCCGGTGGTGGGTACGTATTCCAAATGGATAGAATGTCTAATCATGTCATCCAGCACATCCACAGCCACCATTGAGAGCCTTCGTGCCACGTTCGCCACTCATGGTTGCCCGACATCATTATGAGTGACAACGGATCGTGCTTCACGAGTTTGGAGTTTCAAGAGCCAATGAGACTCAATGGTATCAAGCACATAAGGTCAGCACCAGTCAAACCTGCGCCAATGGTCAAGCGGAGCGGGCCATCCAAACCATCAAGCCGAGCCTGAAACGTTTAACTCACGGTTTTTTGTAGACTCGCTTGTCATGCATACCGCTTAGTTACAGGACGAGACCCCACACGCTTACCGGGGTCCCCCCTGCTGAACTGTTGGAGAGGTCTCAAGACCAGGCTCTCGCTTGTCCACCCTGATCTTAATGATCACGTCGAAAACAGATGTCAACATCAGCAGTGTTATCATGATCGCACTGCCGTGTCATGCGACATCTCTATTAATGATCCTGTGTATGTGTTAAATTATGGTCAAGGCCCCAAGTGGGACACTGGCACTGTTACGGCCAAGGAGGGTAACAGGGTGCTTATTGTCAGGCTCACTAATGGGCAAACGTGCAGGAGGCACATTGATCAGACGAAATTGCTGCATAGATGGACCGGAACAGCTTGAAGAAGACACCATCGATGACCAACCGATTCATATTCAGCCATCAGAAGACCCTGCTGTTGTCAATAAATCTGGACCTTCAATGCCCGACTTGGACAGTGCCACTCCCATTAGATCGGCTACCCAGCCTCAAGACATGAATGACTCAGAGAGCTCACCCAGATCTGGAATTGAACTGAGATGATCAACTAGGGAGCAGAAAGCCCCGGACTGTTTCAATTTGTAAATAGGACTGATACCAAGATCTTGGGGGGGAATGATGTAATGTATGTCTGCCTGGGTTTACCTGCCACCAGGTGGAGCGACCATCGGAGATCATTGGGTCACGGGCACACACGTGCAGCCCTTGTATATAAAGAAAGCCTCCATGTTTAATCTTCACTTTGAGAGCTAATAAAGTAGAGTCAGGTCGCACCTGATTGAGTTCACGGTACTAAGCCTATTGAGTTATTGCATACCCAATATCTTTCTTTAACTCCAGCCCAAGTTAACGTACCATTTTACTCTTGGACTGTATCCACTCATTGTCCAACAGGAGTCGCTGTGTAGCAGTCTGAAGCAGGAAACTTAGTTAATTTTGTCCCTTCTAGCCCCAGGGGTGGGGAGGTCAATTGTAGCCCTTGCTGATTGAGATCAACTAGCACAGCATGGACCAAGAATTGAAACTGGGGCCTTTTTGGTTTGCCTGACACAACTGTACACTAAACAGTTCCACATCAAGTGAATAGTTGAGGGAAGTGGTGGTGGAGGGGGGAGATATCAGTTGAAATTCTTGTTTAACCACAATAAGCATCAAGAGTTCGCTCAACGAAGTGCAAACCTTAATATTAAAACTAAAAGGAATACAAGGGTTCTGGCTGCACTGAAGCCAAATGAAGTCCTCAATTAGCTTTTAAAAAAAAGGCCACAAAATACCTAGGGGGGGACAGAACAAGAAAACAATTTGGGCAGGTGGGACGGTGGCAGGAAATTTGGGGAGGGGCCCAGCTTCCCTGGGCTTAGCTCCCCTGGGCCTCTGTCCATTTATAATGTTGCAAAATTCCAACTGGGGGGAGGGGGTACTTCATTCATCATAGACAGTCCCTCGGAATCGAGGAAGACTTGCTTCCAACTGCTGCAGTGAGTTCTTCGGTGGCTGAACAATCCGATACGAGAGCCACAGACCCTGTCACAGGTGGGACAGAAAGCCGTTGAGGGAAGGGGTGGGTGGGACTGGTTTGCCGCACGCTCTTTCCGTTGTCTGCGCTTGATTTCTGCACGCTCTCGCGATGAGACTTGAGGTGCTCAGCGCCCTCTCGGATGCACATCCTCCACTTAGGGTGGTCTTTGGCCAGGGACTCCCAGGTGTCAGTGGGGATGTCACACTTTATCAGGGAGGCTTTGAGGGTGTCCTTGTAGCGTTTCTGCTGCCTACCTTTGTCTCGTTTGCCGTGAAGGAGTTCCGCGTAGAGTACTTGCTTTGGGAGTCTCATGTCTGGCAATGGAGCTGGGACTGGTGGGATGATATCTCCTGCCAGAAATCCCACCAGTTACACCTGTACTGCGACCAACTTAAAGTAGGCTTCCATGAAGCAGATGTAGTTACTGCATCAGTATGCCAGTTCCCAAGCAGCAATCATTCACAGGGCAGCATTTTTTAAGAAAACACATTCTTCAGTCACAATGGCCCAGCCACCCTCACACCAAAGCAACATGGTGCGCTTTGGTGCCCCTCTGATTTTCTTCCCCCGCCCCCTCCTCACAGGGCAAATGCTCACAAAGTGCCCTAAAGTGCATGTGTGCCCATCCCATTAATAGCTCCGCCCTAGGAATAGGGGACAGGGTGCAGGGTGAATGCCAGAACATACTAGTACCCGAGAGATCTGCCTCACCACACTTCCAATGGTAGAGCAGGAATTTCGGCCGATAGGTGTTTGCAGCCACAGGTACACTTTTACAGTGTGGAGTGGGGGAGGGTCATTGCTCCAGAGAAGTTGAGGCCAATTGTAGCATCCTGAGATCGGTTAATTAACTCAACCCAGACTGATGATCAAAGCTAGGACATTCCTGTGTGTCAGTATCCCCACATGGGCTGGATTTTCGGTTTTGTCGTTTTCGGGGCTAAAACGGAGGCGGGGCAGGAAAGTTACCTCCCGGATAACGTCTGCGCAGTGTGGAGAAATCTTTGCCATCTGGGCCCTGCACCAGGGGTGCAGCACGAAGGGAGGCGCTGTACAACTTTCGCGGCGCAAAAATGGGAACCTCGTCAATTAAAGTGCGGGGTTCGGGAGCGCTCCGGGAGGGGCCTTGGGAGGGGAAAAATAAAACACAAAAAAAAAAGTCACAGAAACATTCCAAAAAACATTGTCCACAACCCCCCCACAACACAAATAAGCACTGGAACTTACCTTTTCTGTACTTTATCTGCCTCACCGCCGCCAGCCACCCCAGGCGGTCATCGCGGGGTGTGCTTCGGGACGTACGGGTCGGGTGCGAGTCCAAACTACTGCCGGTGTTGCAACGAGAGGCATTGCACACCATGCTCTGCTCTTCCCGGCGGTGCCTCTAAGCGCTGCCACAAACCCCGACCGAAGGATCACGACCGGACGCGGAAGACCTCATTGCCACATTTCTCGCCGCTCCGGGGCGAAACCTGGAGCGCAAAGGACCCGAAAATCCAGCCCAAATTTGCCTTTTGGTAAACTGCAGCTTTAAAAGCGTGACATTTACTACGTAAATCATGAATCACTCTGATATGTTTGCCTTCCTGCACTGTTGTGAGAAAATATTAACGATGCTTAAAGAAACGTTTTTAAATAAAATTGCCTGCAAAACAAATTGATCCTTTTTTCTTTAATTGCTCCATCTAATGCTTTATTCTGGATTGCCAATACTCTTCGATATACTTTTAGCTTTCTCATGCAAAGAATTGACTATCACTCGATTATTATTCATAGCCTATAATTACCCCTCTAGACATCACATTCTGTAGTTGTCGATGATTAGTCTGTTTAATCTGTTTTATAATTTTTGCACTTTAAGTTCCATCTATAATCCTCCTATATCTAAAAGCCAAATCTGTGATGCAGCCCCCAACAGTTTTTATATGATTTATGATGACATTTGGGAGATGCTTATTACTCAATGTGTGACAATTGTCTGGGATCATCAATCACAGAAATCACTAGCAACAAGGAAATTAGGAGCCTTCAAAATACAGTTGGACATTAGACTGTGAGACTTAGGGTACTAGAGGGCTGGATGTGATAGGACTGATGGCTTTTTCCCCTCCTTGGTAGTTTATATGTTTTTTTTAATCACAAAGAGATCTTGAAGCTTAGAAAACTAATGTCCAAGGCAAGGAAGTATTTATACAGTTTGCCTTTTATTTATGAACATTATTTGACCTCTATCTTTTGGGCTAATCATTGTTTATTCTAAGGATAAGCAAACTGATTTCCAAACTTATCCAAACCAAGCAAAACCAAACCATTGTAATCCTCACTCTGCCTGTTTACTAGGGGCAAACAGCCATTTTGAGGCCTTGTTTGACTTAAAGAAGCCAAATAATGTGCAGCAGGTCACCCAAAGAATCTGAAATGTGTTTTTCCTTCACTATAATAATGTTCCGTTTCCGTCAGTCTGGCAGCTTTAAGAAATTGGACTTCTATCCCTAGTAAGCACTCACACTGCTTCAATCCTGCTTCAGCTTCTTTCAAATTTAGTTCAACTCTTATTATAATTACAGTTGTCAAGACGCCATTTTGAAAATATTGAAACCTGAATGAATTACCCAGCATCCTTTTAGTGCTGAGGTCAAACGCAGATTGAGTAGTAGAGGTTAACATATCTGTATGTATAAAACATCTTTTTTAATTGTTGTGCTTGAAGTAAGCATTTAATTTTACTCTTCAATACACCGTTACATTAACGGGGTCAAATAAACTAGATTATTTGATTGGCAAATGATTGTGCACGGTAATTGAACAGGGAACCAATAGGTATTTAAATTTGAAAATAGCCTCTAGAAAAACCATTCCTCTGGTAAATACGCAAGGTGATTGTGTGCTGTGAAATGGGTTAAAACCAAGAATGTGACCTGAAAGACCAGCAAGAAGCTACTTGCATGAATAATACAATAAAGAGCAGGTCCACTTGAGGGAAGTTCCCACGTTTATGAATGTTATTCTTTTAAATGTAGGTTTTGTGAGGCTGAATTCAAAGCGCAGTTAGAGGGAAAGATTTATCCATATCAAACCGTCCTGTTTGCCCTCAGCAATCAAAGGATAGTGGGTAATTCATTAGGGTTTCAATGTTTTCAGAGAGCTTTATTAGCATAATGCTGAGTCTGTTTGCTAACCTCATTGCCAACATTCCAGGACCTCACTGATTCCTCCTGTATTAAGGTAAGCCTTGCAATCTTATGCAAAGCTTTAATTATGCATGTGCTGTAAAGTGACTTTGTGGTTGCTGAGGTGTGTGTGTGTGTGTGTGTATGTGTGTGAGAGACAGCGAACAAAGTCCAGTAACATTGTGTCCATCAGCTCATGTGCATAACAGCTAAATCTGACGGAGAAAAGGTAATAATCATTCAAACACTCCTGTGGTCTAATAGCTGTGGGAATGTTAATTAAAGCCGAGATATGACTGGCAGTGTTAATACATTAAAATGGCTTTCCTCTCTCTGCTATTTTAAAGCAGACATTAACCCATTTCTTATCCATCTCTGTATCACCTTTGGTCATTTCTAACCATTTCTAACTGCAAGGTCCCTACACCAATATTTTAATTTGAGAAGTCTATTCAGTACCTGGACAGATGCCTGACTTTTTTTCTACCTTCGTTCAGGTGCTTTTACATTCGGGATGACACTTAGTTGGATACTGCAAACCTAACAGCATTTTTCTTTCTGTGTAGTGGCTGGAGAGGGATTGGAAATCTCTATTTTGCCACTGTTTATTGATATTAAATCACAGAGCTGCAAATACATATTGGTTTTATACAACAGACAACTCCAAATTCAAAGCCACTTCATTCAAATTATCTGATAATTTTTAAGCACTAACTTCCCATATTACTGTGTTGCTTAATTTAAATTATTGGATTTTCTTGTGCAAAAAATAACTTTGAATTGTTGTTAATAACGTATGTGGAGCAAAGTAATATTGTGGCTTCTGAGGTACGTGAGAGAGGCGGGTAACAAAGTTGAAAATGATCGTGGCCATCAGCTCACTGTGATAATCGGCCATTTATTTATTTACAAATTTCAATTGATATTTCCCTTGCTCTCTGAAGGTGTTAATTCACACCGAGCACCACTGCTCCAAGAACTATCTAGTACCTATGGTCATTCGTCATGTGCAACCCTTGACCCTGAGTGCCAGCAGGCCTTTGTCTCATCAAGTCCCGCTCACCCATCACCCCTGTGCTCGCTGACCTACATTGGCTCCTGGCTAAACAATGCCTCGATTTCAAAATTCTCATCTTTGTTTTCAAATCCCTCCATGGCCTTGCCCCTCCCTATCTCTGTAATCTCCTCCAGCCCCACAACACCCCCCGAAATATCTGCGCTCCTCTAATTCTGCCTTTTTGAGCATCCCTGATTATAATTGCTCAACCATTGGTGGCCGTGCCTTCTGCTGCCTCGGCCCCAACTCTGGAATTCCCTCCTTAAACCTCTAGGCCTTTCTACCTCTCGTTCCTCCTTCAAGACGCTCCTTAAAACCTACCTCTTTGACCAAGCTTTTGGTCACCTGCCCTAATTTCTCCTTATGGCTCGATGTCAAATTTTTGGACTCACATTACTGCTGTGAAGCACCTTGGGACATTTCACTACGTTAAAGATGTTGTTGTTGTTGGTGTTAATAGCTCAGTTCGTAAATGCACAGCCCAACTTGAAGCACAGTAGATCACAGGGAAAACATTTACAGGGGTACGGGGAAAGAGCAGGTGAATGGGGTTAATTGGATAGCCAGCACCTCCTTCTGTGCTGTAGCATTCTACGATCTCAACTGGATGACAATAAAAGGCATTATAATCAGCCTCAGTGCCCTTGAGATTAGCGAGGGATGGGGATGGGTGGAAATCAACCGTGTGTTCTCACTGCTCGTCAATGTCAGTGACTCCCGATCATAAGTGTGTGTTGGTCAGTGTTGGGGAGAAGAGAATTGGGCTGGTCTGCAATGTTCTCCATAAGCCAATAGCCTGCCAATTCTTGCTGTCTCTGTTCACACATGAAGGATGGTTACCAGTAAGGTAACGGATGGTTATCGGTGCCAGTGTAACTGTACTCCTGTAAAAGGAGTGGGGACTGTGTGCAGAGGACGGGAGAAAGCATAAGAATGAAGAAGTCTCAATATTCATTATACAAGCCTTGTTGGTTTTAAATTTTGTTTTATTTAATTGCCTAGTTTTTAATGGTGTCACTCAGATTGAAAAAGAAAGTAATTTAGAATCGTACGCCATTTAGAATTCTTACACTTCAGGGTGGATTATGTTCTGCAAAGTCCCTGGTGACATTGAGAAAAATACATTTTTATCCCCTGGAGTTTGGGTAATACGACCCAAAGAACGCATTCGGTAGCCATGTTCTGAGGACATTCTAAACTGACAGTGTTCTAATGACACCCATGAAACCAAGCTGATGAAGATATTCTTGATGCTGGAGGCTCTTTATCTCACTTCGGAACACTTGTACATTCAAATGATTGCATTTAAATACCAGCAGGTCTCAACAGCTTCATAATTGCTCAGCTCGGGCCTACATTTATCATCATCTACCACATCTGTCAAACTTGCACACATAATTTCTGCCATGAATTAAGCAGCATTCCGAGGGGTTAACTCTTGGGTCCGAGCATGCTTAATTTCCTAAAGTAGTACAAGGACGCAGGTGTGCCTGGATCAAGAGGAAATGTTCCTTTGTTATAATTTTGCATGCAATGTGGTCTCAGCATTATGCAAACCATGTCTAGTGAGCAATCTGATGTCTAACATTTGCCAATAGTCAAGCAAGCTTTCCTCTGATCCATCATGTGATAATGACAATATAAACGAGTCACAAGATAAATACAGATGTGGGAGGCTATTTGGCCCATCTTGACTTACCCATCCAGAAAAAAAATCCTTACTGACCCTGAACACCACCCTCCACCCCGACCTTCCAATCGCATCATCGAAGCGGATCTTGAAGAATCTCAGATTTCCATCTCCACTACCCAACCCAAAAGACATTACAGAGCGCGACGCCCAGCTGTGTGCTGTGGGCAGGGAGCCTTGTCCACAACAACTGTGCATATCAGGAAATCACAGGTTCACTGTCTGCGATTTTCTGTCAGTTTATCTTAATGGATCTCAGTGACCTCGTTCTAATTTTAAGATTGTGTGCCCTTGTTCTGGATTCTCCCACCGGAGGATATAGTTTCCCTCTATCTACTCTATCAAATCCGTTTATTATGCCTTTTAATTTATTTTAAATCAAGAACTATAGCCAAAAGATTGTCAATAAAAGTGGATGAACGCTTCATACGGTATTCTTTGGTAAGCTGTTTTAATGCAGGTATTTGTTAGTGCCTCAATTAAAACAGCAGATTCAAGAATCTCAGAGGAACAGTTAAAGAGTAATTTAATGAATCCATGCTACTCCCAGGACACTTTGCCCACCAACACAGCAAATATAGGAACAAGACTAGGCCATTCAGCCTCTCAAGCCCATTCTGTGTTTCAGTCAGATGGTAGCTGATCTGTACCTCAACTCCATTTACCCAGCTTTGATCCACAATCCCTTGACACCCTTGCCTAATAAAAATCTGTCGATCGCAGTCTTGAAGATTTCACTGACCCAACATTTCGGGGAGAATTCCAGATTTCCACTGCCCTGTTGGTGTGAAAAGTACTTCTTGATTTCACTCCTGAATGGCCGAACTCTTTTAGGATTATCTTCTCTGTCGAATCCCTTTATTACTTTAAACAACTCAATTAGGTCACCTCCCCACTGTCTAAACTCAAGGGAGTACACGGCAAGTTTATGCAACTGGCCTTCGTAACTTAACCCTTGAAGCCCAAATCAGAAATTTGGGAGCACAATGTCCGTGTTTTACTGAGATTTATTTGTAAGGTCAGAAAATCATGAGTGGTGCACATGTGATTGTTTGACTTGCACAGTCACCAGGCAATGCTCCCTGCGGGTAGAGCGGGCTTGTAAGATTAACCTCTAAGTGTCTACTCACTTGTATTGTGGATACTAATTCCTAGTTTTGTGTGTCCGGTTTTCCATTCAGCCAGGGACATTCATTCGATTTTTATTGAACAGAATTCGGGCATTTGCTGTTATTTGAAAGAAGACCTCTCAGTGAATTTAGAGAAGAAAATCGGGAAGTCAAACCCGAAGAGAACCAGACTACCTTTCGTCTGGATTCAACACTGTGTTCAACAAGTTCAGACCATAACCTCGCCCATTTTTTTCCCTTCCCTCCGTTTTTTTTTTACAAACCCCCCCTCCTTTTTTTTCTCTTTCCCAGGGCAGCTGGTGATGACTCCGCCATTCACACCCCATCCAGACTCATCTTTTGTTTCCTCACTTGTGCCATTACCATCTCATTTTTGCCCACCATCCCTTTTGTCTCTCTAATCTCTCCTGCCTTCCACCCTATCACAGACCTTCCCTTTAGTTCTGTCCTCCCCTCCCCCATTCAGTGCCCCCTGCACTTCCTTAAGAATCTGTTACATCTCGAAATTTTGCCAGTTCTGACTAAGGGTCACAGACCCAAAACATTAACTCTGTTTCTCGCCACAGATGCTGCCCGACCTGCTGAGATTTCTAGCATTTTCTGTTTTATTTCAGATTCCAGCATCCGCAGTGTTTTGCTTTTGTACCTTTCTTCTAATTGGCCTTTCTAGTACATTGCAAATGGTAGCTGCCTAACAGAAGGTGAGAAGACAGCCCACAGCAATGCTAAATCAAACCCTTTGTACGCTCAGGTTCCATGCTTGAATGTACATTAGCAGCTGGTACACAAGGCAGTGTGTCTGTTTAGCCAAATGGAGTATTTTGTCCTGAGGAGACAATTGTCGCTGAACAATTTTTTTCCTATCTATAGTGATTCTCATTTGTGTCACAAGTATGTCTTTTATTTACCCTAAAAAAAAGTGTGAAACATTTCTATTTGCTGCATTATTTCTAAAAACAAGAGTTATTTGAAAGCTTTATGTTGAGACATACAACAATATATGCTGAACATCTGTCCCTCATTGCTTGTAGAGCAGCGTGCTTAGTCTGCCATCATTTCTGTGGTCAATATTGTTTCTGTAGTAATGGAGGGCTCTTCATTTCAATTTGATTTTAGCAAGACTCTTCTGTTGCAACCATCTCAATCAATGGCCCTTCTCCGCCACCCCCACCGCAATTATCTCTCCTCTTCTTAAGGTGCTTAATGGTGTATGGCTCCACAGACAAGAAAAGTCTCAAGTACTTCAGCCAAGTGGCCATTATTCATCTGCGAATCTAAGAGTGCAAGCAAGACATGTACCTCTGCATCAACATAGAAACATAGAAACATAGAAAATAGGTGCAGGAGTAGGCCATTCGGCCCTTCGAGCCTGCACCGCCATTCAATGAGTTCATGGCTGAACATGCAACTTCAGTACCCCATTCCTGCTTTCTCACCATACCCCTTGATTCCCCTAGTAGTAAGGACTTCATCTAACTCCTTTTTGAATATATTTAGTGAATTGGCCTCAACAACTTTCTGTGGTAGAGAATTCCACAGGTTCACCACTCTCTGGGTGAAGAAATTCCTCCTCATCTCGGTCTTAAATGGCTTCCCCCTTATCCTTAGACTGTGTCCCCTGGTTCTGGACTTCCCCAACATTGGGAACATTCTTCCTGCATCTAACCTGTCTAACCCCGTCAGAATTTTAAACGTTTCTATGAGGTCCCCTCTCATTCTTCTGAACTCCAGTGAATACAAGCCCAGTTGATCCAGTCTTTCTTGATAGGTCAGTCCCGCCATCCCGGGAATCAGTCTGGTGAACCTTCGCTGCACTCCCTCAATAGCAAGAATGTCCTTCCTCAGGTTAGGAGACCAAAACTGTACACAATACTCCAGGTGTGGCCTCACCAAGGCCCTGTACAATTGTAGCAACACCTCCCTGCCCTTGTACTCAAATCCCCTCGCTATGAAGGCCAACATGCCATTTGCTTTCTTAACCGCCTGCTGTACCTGCATGCCAACCTTCAATGACTGATGTACCATGACACCCAGGTCTCTTTGCACCTGCCCTTTTCCTAATCTGTCACCATTCAGATAATAGTCTGTCTCCTTGAGGATCTTTAAGAAAGACAGGACTCTGTACTGAAATCCGATTTCACTTGTCTGTTTCCTTGCTTTTTACACTCTGTCAGTGGCGGAATTGCTCCCGTCATTAATTCCACTGAAAGGTCGGCGCCAACACAACACGGGAATTTACCGTTTTTGCAGTCATGCCAACTTTTTCAGTAAAATTATTGACATAAGGAATTTCATCCCCTTTGTGTTACAGTGTCTACCTTCGGAATCTGTTGAAGTCTGCGCCATGTAGGATATAGTTACTGAACACACTGAGCTAGCTAATGGGACACACTGTAGACGGTGAATAAAGAAAAGAATTGCTACTATTCAGGGAGTAAAGTGGCCAAAAAAGAGTCTGGTGCGCAGCGAACTAATATTTTTGTCTGGCCTTGAGTAAATGTTCTGAGTATTTTCTATATAACCAGTGAGAAAAGTGATTAGAATTGGGTTCCATGTTTTACTCTTGCTTTTTAGGCTGGAGTTGGCAAGATACAACATTATGTTTTATGAAAGCACAATGTCCTTGAAGTTTGAGAGACTATTAATGGGCTTGCTTGATGAAAGAACTTCGTTGTGCGTTACAATAGCCCATTGACCTTAACCTTTTAGTCTTCGGCTCTTTAGCCTGCAGCACTTCATAGTACAAAAGTTTTTTTTGAAAAACTCCATAGTTAGTTTGAAGAAGGCGAGTATTAAAGAAAATCATCTTGTCTGCTCCGTCGATTGCTGAGTCATGCAGGTCAAGAAGGTCCCTGGTTGCATCTCTCCCTCTCTGCTGAATAAATTGTTCTCGGTCAGATTGGAACACAAGGGAGTGGGGGGCCAGTGAAATTCAATTTCAGCAGGGGACACAAAATGGGCAGTAGCAGACTGGCCACTTGCTAAACACCCCCACCTGATTCTCCTTCCCATTGAGGTCAATGCAAAGGAAAACTGGGCAGAGTGTCTAACTGGGCAAGCTGATGCACCATCTCCGGTTTCATCTGCAGTGTTTCCCAATAGGGAATTCAGAAGAAACTTCTTTACCCAGACAGTGGTGAGAATGTGGAACTTGCTACCACAGGGAGTGGTTGAAGCATTTAAGGGGAGGCGAGACAAGCATATGAGGGAAAAGGGAATAGAGGGTTATGCTCATAGAGTTAGGTGAGGAAAGACGGGAGGAGGCTCGAGTGGAGTATAAACGCTTGGCATGGACTGGTTGGGCTGACTGGCCTGTTTCTGTGCTGTATATCCTTTGTAATCCTATGTAATTATCCGAAGATGAATTTTACCCACTATATTTGGTCTCGGTGTCTCTGGTGAGCTTTGGGAAACATTGGCCAGGGTTGGAATGCACTGCCTGAAAGGGTGGTGGGAACAGATTCAGTAGTACCTTTCAAACGGGAATTGGATATCTACTTGAAAAAGAAAAATTTGTGGGGATATAGGGAAAGAGCTGGAGAGTGGGACTAATTAGATAGCTTTTACAGGTACGATGGGCCGAGTGGTCTCCTTCTGTGCTGTATGATTCTATGGTTGTCACTTGTGGCGGCGATTCAGTCACCATAGCTTGAAGTGCATATTAAGTGCGGATAAGTTCAAGCTTGGAGCTAATATGCTGACGCAAACCATCAAGGCTCATGTGAGTAATGGTCACATGGGTGAGGTAGTGGACGTAAATGGCAAGCATGGAGTTGTAGCTCAGTAGGGAAAGGAAGAAAGAAAGAACTTGCCTTTATATTGTGCCATTTATGACCTCAGGATGTCCCAAAGCACTTTAAAGCCAATTAAGTACTTCTGAAGTAAAATCGTTGTTCTAATGTAGGAATCAAAACCATCAAAAGTAAGGGAAGGGAAAAATAAGGTGGGGAAAATGAAGAAAAAATAAAACTGAAGGACCGGGAGTAGCTTATCGTTAAGGCAATTTTGAAACTTCCCAGAAAACATTAGTATGATCTCGTCAATAATTGTTTTGATTATACTTAGTTCAAAGGCCTGCACCATATATAAACTAAAATTTAATCTTAGAAATTTATGGAATAGTGTGCCTCAGGGTTAATAATCTACCTTTGTACGAGTTGGGGTCCGCATCTCATTGTCCTGACCTCTCCAATAGGTGGTCATATACTGTGTTAACAGATTATGGGGTAGATTTTCTGTCTGTTGCCACCTTTGTTCACGCCCCGATGGGGCAATAATGGCGGTAGAAATGATTTCCAGAGGGACAGCTAGCTTCCAGTGCACCGCTGGGACATTTGATGCCAGTTTTACGGGGGTATGGAGAAATACCGCCCGGGAGAGTCGAGCTGGTGTGCAACGGCCCAGGTTGCGACACCGTTCTGAAATTTGATTGCAGCAGGATCCGTAGCTCTCTGTAGCGCACCCTAGTGGGACCGTCTGGGAAAGCGGGCGGTCCGAACTGCACCTGAGGCGGTGAGGGACGGAATGAATACATCAGGTAAGTGTGATTGTTTTTCTTTCTTTTTGCGACTTATGTTTATGTGGGGTGAGCAAGTTATTGGGAATGTCTTTTGGGAGTTTATTTTTTCTAGGGAAACCACTCTCAGGGCGCTCCGAGGTCGGCTCTTTAGCTCAGGATTTTCCGTTGCTCAGCTGGCCTAGCGCCCTGAGAGAGGTGTGAAACGCCTCCCTTGGCACTCCATCCCACACTCAGGGCCCAGCTGCTGAATTTTGTGGCTGCAGAAGCAAACGCAAACATTTCCCGGCGCAAAATTTACCGTCCCATCGCCATTAGCGTCCGAAAAAGCCTCAAACCGAATTTCCAACCCTGTATATTTCAGGTTAAACTACAAAAAATATTTATTATAAAATATGTTTATACAGAAGCAAACTGAAATAAATGAAACAGCAAATTAGTACTTCACATTCACCAATACCTAAAAGCATTTTTAAGCTGCAGTTAGAGAAGTGTGCACTGTTTCAGCCACCTTACTTTAGGAGTAATCATGCAGAGGATGCAGAAAAGATTCACTCAGTAAATACTAAAGTTGAGAAGCTTCAGTTATGAGGAGAGAACAAAGAAATGTGGGGGGAGAAATTTGCATTGTTTCGTGCCTCCCGTTAACGACCCGGGGGGGGGCGCTAACAGGTCACAAACAATTTCTCGCCCGGGGGGGGGGGGGTTGTTACCGCACAGCGCCCCACTCCCACCGATAGCACCACAGGCCGCTGCGACGGCAATAATGACGTCATCACCGTGCACAGCGATCCGTTTTCGCCGCACAGCAGGAATTGAGTAGCGCCCCGTGAGGCCACCGTGGGCGATGTCAGCGCCGGCCTCGCTTGCGGGACGAAAAGTAAAGGGGAGGCGTGTGCCGCCATTTTAATTTTTTTTTGCCAACTTATGTTGATTCCGCAGGGTCCGTGTCGCAATGGTGCAGCCCGGCATTCCGCTTCTGCGCCGGGCTACGGCCAAGGCACCTCGCTCCGTGGTGGTGTAGTGGTGGCCCCTCGCCCCACTACAGAGTTTGCAGCGTGCCCGCCCCTTTAACGGAAGCAGGGAGGCGTGTGCTCAGGGCAACGTTACGTGGAGTGGCCACGTAGCGCTGGAAAATTTGTGCGCTTACCGCTCTGGTCCCGCCCCTGAGAGGAAGTGAAGGGCCCAACATTGCGCTCCACTTCCTCTCGGGGCAGTAACACCAATTTTGCAATTTTGCCGGGCGCAGGAAGTTCCGCCTCTCCTCGGCTACCACCTCCAAACAGGGCACTACCAAATTTCTCCTCCAGGGTCATTATTACAAAGTAGGTTAAGAGGAGATTTGATAGGGGTATTCAAAATTATGAAAGGCTTTGAAAAAATAAAAGTCAAGAGAAAACCTTTCCACTGGTTCTTGTGTCAGTCATGAGCGGGCATAAATTCAAGATTATTACCAAAACATATAGATTTTTTTTTTCATGAACTGGCTGTTATTATATGGAATGGCCTACCATAAACAGTGGTGGAAACAGATAACTAATAAAAGCTTTTGAAAGGGAAGTGAAGAAATATTTCCAAAAGTAAAATTCAAAAGGGTGTTGGGAAAAGGCAGGGAGTGAGACAGTACAAACAAGATGGGCCGAATGGCCTCTTGCCTGGGATTCTATATCAAGAATTTGGGAGGAGGGAAAATTTGTAAAATGGCCCCTGTAGTTCACAAAAACATGCCTTCACAAAAAGGCACAATGCTTCAAAAATAACGTGTTTTGAGGCACTTTTCCATGTTAAATCACGACATAAATACAAACATTATTTGCCTTGTGGAAGCACAGTCACATGATATTACTTCATTAAAAAAGGCTAGTACTATAAAATAGAAGGTTAGAAGATTATTTATCTGTTATTATACTTCAAACATGACCTTCCCTAACTTTGGTTGAATTTTATAAATCAGCTTCCTGTCCCTGTCACCAGGCATAATCTCCATTTATACATTTACTGTGAATTGTTATGTTGACTCACAGTAAAATGACCACTATAAATGATCCTGGGTGATTTACTCTGATATGATTTCCAGATAACAGCTCCCACCTTTGGATGCCAGATTCAGAGGCAGTTGTAAAACAAGGCAGGCTGACAGAGACTGTTGTTCTCTGCACAACCAAAAAAACACAGTGAGCTGGCAGAATAATACCACCTACCCAGCACAGCAAATGAATTACTGCAGAGGGCCGTGTAAGTGCTGTAAAACCTCTTTCACTGTTCATTTGGAGGAAATAGGATTTGGGTTAGACAAAGCCAAATATAAAGTCGGACTGGTGGTGGTGGGGGGGAAAGAAATCTATTGTTTGTGTGCAAATTTTGCATCTGTATTGCTGTGATACATGAACTGTGGATTGCCTTGACTGTTCATCCTTGCTGTAGCTGGGGGACCGTGATGTGGGTTTATGTCTGCTCGCTGGGTCAGTCTTCATGCTAATTGGAGCTGCTGTTGAGTCTGGACTGTGCTAGGGCTGATAAAGGGTTTTGCGCACTGAATCATTTCGAGAATAGCTTCGTACAAGAGCCAGCCTTGAAATCAGATCGCAAACTAAGGAACAATGGCAACCTACACGGGGTACTGGAAATAACGTAGCAAAGAGCCAGCTGCACAGTCAAACATGCAACCCCTGTACATTTTCAAAGACAGCACAAATGTCGCTGGTCGGTTTCTAAAGCTCTTACTACTGTTGCAAGTTGGGATGCTTTTTTGGCGGGGTATATTTCCCCTTTCCCGTCCTGCAACGTGGTTGTTGTCCTATCAAAGAAATGTTGGTTACCAGGACTGACAACAGCAGGTTCGATGAAAAAAAAACCATCAGGTTCTATGGCTGATCTCTGACCCAGTGCTCGTACTGTATCCCATCGGTGCTCACGCATGGTTGCTTTTGAAGAAGATCCAGTGTCTCATCAACGCTTCTGGTCAAAAATAAATATGGCTTGAAGTGCACACCTGCACAATGTGATACCATAAGCTTCAGTACAATTCATTCCTCTCCCCCTTTCTCCAAACACAGCATTTCTAAAAGCTACAAATACATTCCACCCTCATTGCAGCAATGCTCGGGCGACAGGTCTTGTGCTTGTTATAAAAACATCAGAATTAGGAGCAGGGGTAGGCCATTCGGCCCCTCAAACCTGCTCCATCATTCAATAAGATCATGACTGATCTTCTACTTCAACTCCACTTTCCTGTACTATCCCCATAACCCTTGATATCCAAATATGATAAGGCGTGTGTTGCAATATCTCTTATAGGATGTAATTTTTTTTATCAAGTAATAAGTATACAATGCACAGACTGCTATTCCTGAATTTTTCTTTTGCTTTCATTATTTAGGTTTTGAACACATTCTCCCTGGTTATACATTCAAGAAAGAAAGAAAGAATTGTATTTATACAGCGTATTTCAAAACCTCAGGATGTCTCAAAATGTTTTACAGACAATCAAGTACTTTTGAAGCATAGTCACTGTTACAAAGCATATTGATGATTGATGTAACAATGTGCTGGACATTATGGACTCGGCTTTCATATTCAGCATTCAGGTGTAAGAAATATCTGCAAGGACTGCCTATTAGAAATTTGTGCCTGAATTTCCAATTCGCATGCCCAACAGGCAATGCTCTTACACCCCGCATTATAATCGGCATCTACATGCTAGAATGTGTGTCTGATAGCGTAAAGCATAAAAGTCCTGTCACTTTCCAACAGAGATATTGTTATAAGAGACCCTTATAATGATGGGTGAGTTGTGCAATCAAAGTACAGGTTTCAGCATCAGTGCCCATTGCAAAACCAAGCTATAAAAGATGTGATTGACTTTCACATCCTCTCTTGGAGTTGTGTTTAAATAGTAACTAGCGTTTGCATCATGGAGGAAACTTGCCCAGTGCAGTTACTGATGCCAACACTGTGAGGAAATGAATGAATATGCAAAGTTGGAATGGTTGGAGCTCCCTAAATCCTTAGGTGGAAGGATTCTTCTGTTTGCCACATATAGCTAAATTATAAACAGGAGTATAAATAATGTGCTTACAACTTCACTAAAAATAATGAACAGAGGAAATCTCCATACCCTTGCTAACATTAATTCAGCCGTATCAGCTGCTCTGGTTCAGCAACTATTCTCTAAGCAAGTTCCCTTAATCATGCAAGGGGCAAACTTTGTTCAAGCACTCCAAAAAATTACCAGACCAAATCAAACCAGAGAATGTTAAAGTTAATTCTAATTACACCAGTTTATTTGTTTAAAAGGGTTAATGACTTTAGAGCTCCGTCTTTAAGCTGTTCTGTTGATCAATTAATTTTCAGCCAATCAAAAAGATGACTGGGAATAAATATGTCCCCGTGAATAGGCAATAAATGTTTTAATCAGAAACACAAATATTTGAAGGAATATCCCAAGATAAGGCCTTACAATCTGTAGCGCTCACTGTGATGTGCAGTGACAAACTACAACAATAACTTGTAGTTATATAGTGAACCGTCCCAAGACACATCACAGGAGTATTATGAGATCAAACATTTGACACCGAGCCGCATAAGTAGCACAGGTGACCAAAAGCTTGGTCAAAGAGGTAGGTTTTAAGGAGTGTCTTGAAGGAGAAAAGAGAGGTAGAGAGGCAGAGAAGTTTAGGCAGGGAGTTCCAGTGCTGGGGGCATAGGCAACAGAAGGCACAGCCACCAATGGTTGAGCGATTATAATCAGGGATGCTCAAGAGGGCAGAATTAGAGGAGCGCAGACATCTTGAGGGTGGAGGGGGGTGGTGGGGCTGGAGAATATTACAGAGATAGGGAGGGGCGAGGCCATGGAACGATTTGAAAATAAGGAAGAGAATTTTGAAAAAATTTAGAGCTTAATTGCTCCGAGCTTAACTGCTGGCGATCCATTTCTTGTCTGAGAAGTGGGCGCCTGATGGAGGAAAATCTGATGGGCAACCTGGACATCTTTTTCACAAGTGTATTTCTGGGCTGAGCAAAGGCCGTCACAGTTGCAGCAGTCGATTAGGAGACTCGTGAACAAAATGGTTCTTCACCGCTGTCTGTGAATTTTATAATTATATATTTACCAGCACGCTCGACAGTGTGGTACCCACGCTTTGGCAGTAACGTAAAAGCGACCTTCAGTGACTCAATGATGCATTTGGGTCAAATTTCTGCATCTGAAATTTTAAGTAATCAGCCCATTTAAAAATAGCACACAGAGGAATTTCAAACCCCACAGGTCAAAACCTTCTTGGAGTGGAGTAGGGTGGAAAGTTGATAATGAGTACATAAAAAGGGCAAAATAGATGAGAAAAAAAATATAATTAGCTAAATGTTCCTGTGCTACTGCTGGCACAGTGTTATTTATCACAGCACAACATTTGTTTTATACAAGCACAGTCAGAGATCAGTGTCTCTGCCAGTGCGGTGCATCTCTTCATGTTATTCCAATTGTGAGGCGAGAAAGAAAGAAAACAGAGAAAGAAAAGGAAAGAGAGAGAGAGAGAGAAAGGAAAAGACTTGCATTTATTTAGTGTCTTTCATGACCTCAGGACGTCCCAAAGCACTTTACAGCCAATGAAGTACTTTTGAAGAGGTGCTGTCACTGTTGTATTGAAGGAAATGCGGCAGCCAATATGCGCACAGCATGGTCCCAGAAAGGGCAATGTAATAATGGTCAGATAAGGGGCTAAATTGAATAGCCCCCGAAAACGGGTGCAGGGATCGCGATGGGTGATTACCCCGTGCCTGTTCAATGTAATGCAGACAGCACGCCAACTTCATGCTGCCTGCTCATTATCGTGATTTCTGCATACAGCCAGTGCTAACTGCGCTGTTTGTTGGCTGCACGCATCAGCAGAGAGCCCAATATTCTTACTTGCTAGCACTGCTTTAAGCTAGCCTGCACCTCCTAAAGGGAAGGTGCATTGTGGCTGCTGGAGGCGTTGACATCATTCGGAATAGTGCTATGCAATAAAGAACAATGGCTGACCAAGGAAGAGACCGTGCACTAAGGTTTTCTGATGCTGCACTTGGATGAGGACTTCAATGGGTCAGACTTGCACACTCCGAAATGCTTAATACATTGGGAAGCCTGCCAGAAAGCCTGCGTTCAATATCAAGGAGTATGGAGGAGTACGGCACCAACTTGGCACAGGGCTTTGCGCAGAGCTTGGAGCCCATCCTTTCCAGCATGGAACTGGTGACCACCTCCATCAACACACTACTGGACTCAACTATAGCAGCATCTGATGTCTCAGCTTCCATTGCAACACAAGCAGCTTCCACCAAAGGTCCATAAGTGCTGCAGTGGAAGCTCAGACTGATGTCATGCAAGTTCAGCTTGCTGACTGCTATCATCATGGCTGTGGATACCAGCGTTCAAAGGGACTTGCAGGGTGTCACAAAAATCCAACAATCTGCCCTCCAAAAGACTGCCGAGGTACCGCCCCGGGGGGAGTGGCAGTGGCTCCAAACCTGCTGTCCTCTCCAGATGATGCCAACCCTGGCTTGCCGCCAGTGCCCTTGCTGTTGCCCATCAGCCCAGGCTGCTTCTGCCCATGCCAAGGAGGTGCAGTCTGAAACCGGGCCTTCTAGGCCCAGAACTGCTCGAATTCTTCCTCGAAGGCCGTCTGCAATCTCTTCCACTGAAAGTCAGCAGTCTGCCACCAGCCAAGCTGTAGCATTTTGCAGAAGCAATAGGACAGGCAAAGCCACACGGAAGACAGGCGCTAAAGGAATGTACAAGGGTAATTTGTTTGATTTTGTATGCAATTTGACATTTTTTTCATTTATAAATTTGAATTGGAACGTGTATTTTGTGATGGCCTTTATTTTTGCTTTGTGGCCAAGAGGATAATGTGATAGTCAGTGACAGAGGGAAAGTAGGCGTGTGGAACTTTTGGTGAATGAGGAATTGGGATTGAATGTTACTGATATTGCACTAGAATTAGTTCTTCACGTACAGCCCGGCAGAAAGGGGCTGTCTAGTTTGCAGCCTTCCTGCCACTTCCTCCTCCACCTCATTTTCACACCCGATAGGTGGTAGCAGGGGCTGTTCTCTCAAGATGGCAAGGTTGTTGCAGCATGCAGCATGCAGCTTACCACCATGAATCCGGAGACCCGCTCAGTCGAGTAATGCAGGGCTCCTCCAGCGCGGTCCAGGCAGCGGAATCATTGCTTCAGCACACCGATGGTCTGCTCTATCACATTTCTTGTGGCAGCATGGCTCACATTTTATGCATGCTGCTCCCGTGGGTTGCAAATCGGAGTCATGACTCATGCCGTCAGTCGAAAGCCCTTATTGCCTAGAAGCCACCCTTCGGTTTGCTGTGGTGGCTGAAATACAGCTGGTAGTGAGGAAGCCGCAGAATGTAGGCATCATCACCACGGCCATAATACCAGGCACTGACCTTCGTAATGCGCAATGACCCTCAGCCACTGCAGTAGTCCCAGAGCACTGTACTGGAGCGTCAGCCTAGATTTTTGTGCTCAAGTATCTGAGGTGGTACTTGAACCCACAACCTCTGACTCAGAGGCGAGAGTTCTAGCCAATGAATACAATGATAGTACAGTGATGTGGGAGAAAGGAAAGAGATGGACGAATGAGCACTTATACGCTGCTTATATTACACACTGCTGCAGATAATAAACTGTCTTGGTGTTGGGTTACCTCCTCCCATTCCTGGTAGCCCAGGTGCTCTGGAGAATTGGGGTGTTGGCTAACCATCTGTCCCTTTAAGCACGTGCCTCCTCTTTGAGCCCTTGCAAAAGGATTTGCAGCTCCTTTCAAACAAGCTTACTATTTTCAGCCGATACAGCCTGTAATATATTTGCTACATGGGTTCTTTACTTAAGAATTCATAGCAAAACATTGCTATTAAGAACTAGCTGGTCTATTAAAAAAAGGTTTAACAATCACACTACACATTACCAGTTCATCCACCAGGCTCACAACCACATGCCTCATTGTGGATTCCCCGAACCCAACTGGCTGGGGTTTTATTCAGTCTTGTGAACATCACGTGACTGACTAAGTCACTCCCAACTCAACAGCTCTACCAGCCTGTGAGCATACTCACAGGTGCATACATTACACAGCCCAAATCTACTGATCAGCAATCTTTGCCTTCCCAATGCTATTTGAATTGTTTAACTGATTTAGTGCTGTTCCCTTCTTACGCCTTGCCCACTGTGTGCACAAGAGAGACTTCCCACATTTTAGCCCAGAGTGAAAATAATGACGCCGTATGTAAAGCAGTAAGCAAAAAATTTCCCTAAAATGTTCAATAACCCAAAGATAGACCACTATCCACACATGGACAGCAATGATTTACAGACTTCACAAGGATTTACAGACATTCAGCATTGCTGCTTAATGAAGGGAATAAAACACAATGCAAGTGGAATAGATTCTGTTAAACATTCAATACATTTTCATCACCACTACTTGAACTGCCTTTGGTCAATTGGCCTTGTTTTTTTGTGTTTCGTAAACGCTTTAAAATGCTCGCTTGATAATCTGTATATCCTGTGATTAAAAATAAAATGTAACTGATTAACACTGATGTAGAAATGGTTGTGAAAGGCTTGTTCCAGATATAAACAGCACCAACTTGCTCTCAGTACCTCTATTCTGAACAGCTTAACAGTTCCAAATGTCACAATGTCACAGCAATTGCAAGAGATCCGGTCAAAGTTAACATCTCAGTAATGTTCTGTGCAACTCACAAAGCCCCGTGTTGAAGTGTTTAACTTGTTATTTTAGTCACTTTAGCATTTTCTTAACCCAATACACTTTATTTTAAAACCACATCTAATGTAGTCAATGGAACGTGATGTGCTACGACACTGAGCCAGGCAGACCATGAACGCTGGTATTTCATGAATGGGGCCCAAAGGACTGAAGACACGGCCGCCAATGGTGGGGCAAAGGGAGGTAGTGCATGAGGGCAGAGTCAGAGGAAGGGAGAGTTGTGGTGGAGGGGGAGGGGGAGGGGGCGGGCAGTGTGGGAGGGTTGCAGGGTTGAAGGAAGTAGCAGGGATAGAGGAAAGTGAGCCATGGATAGAGGATTGGCTAACTAACAGAAAACAGAGAGAAAGGATAAATGGGTCATTTTCGGTTGGCAAACAGCAACTAGTGGGGTGCCGCAGGGATCGGTGCTGGGGCCTCAACTATTTACAATCTATATTAATAACTTGGATGAAAGGACCGAGTGTAATGTAGCCAAGTTTGCTGATGATACAATGATGGGTGGGAAAGCAAATTTTGAGTTCACAAAAAATCTGCAAAGGGATATAGACAGGCTAAGTGAGTGGGCAAAAATGTGGCAGATGGAGTATAATGTGGGAAAATGTGAGATTATCCACTTTGATAGAAAAATAGAAAAGCAAATTATAATTTAAATAAAGAAAAATTGCAAAGTGCTGCAGTACATAGGGTCCTGGGGGTCCTTGTGCATGAAACACAAAAAGTTAGTATGCAGGTACAGCAAATAATCAGGAACACAAATGGAATGTTCGCCTTTATTGCAAGGGGGATAGAGTATAAAAGCAGATAAGTCCTGCTACAACTGTACAGGGTATTGGTGAGGCCACACCTAGAGTACTGTGTACAGTTTTGGGCTCCATATTTAAGGAAGGATATATTTGCATTGGAGGCTGTTCAGAGAAGGTTCACTAGGTTGATTCCGGAGATGACTGATGAAGAGAGGTTGACTAGGTTGGGCTTATACTTATTGGAGTTCAGAAGAATGAGAGGTGATCTTATCGAAACATATAAGATAATGAGGGGGCTCAACAAGGTGGATGCAGAGAGGATATTTCCACTCATAGGGGAAACTAAAACTAGGGGACATAGTCTCAGAATAAGGGGCCACCCAGTTAAAACTGAGATCAGGAGAAATTTCTCTGCGGATTGTAAATCTATGGATTTCTCTGCCCCAGATAGCTGTGGAGGCTGAATATATTTAAGGCGGAGATAGACAGATTTTTGAGCGATAAGGGAATAAAGAGTTATGGGAGCGAGCAGGGGAGTGGAGTTGAGTCCATGATCAGATCAGCCATTAAATGGCGGAGCAGGCTCGAGGGGCAAGGTGGCCTACTCCTGCTCCTATTTCTTCTTATTTCTTATGCTCTTATGGAGAGATTTTAACAGAGGATAAAGAATTTTTAATTTGAGGTGTTGAGAGATGGGTAACCAGTGAGGGTCAGAATGATGGGTGAGTGGGACTTAGTATAAGGTAGGATACTGACAGCAGAAGTGTAGAGGTAGAGGATGGGAGGCCAGTCAAGAGAGCATTTGAGTAATTGAGTCTAGAGGCAACAAAGGCATGTTCAGTGGAAAGCTGGGCTGAAAGAGAGAAAAAAAGAGGAGAGAAGGAGAGACTTGGATTTATATAGTGCCTTTCACGACCACTGGACATCTCAAAGTGCTTTCCAGCCAATGAAGTACTTTTTGGAGTGTAGTCACTGTTGTAATGTGGGAAGTAGAGGTGGGGTGGGTGATGTTCTGGAGGTGGAAATGGGCAGTCATTGTGATGAAGGCAGCAGCTCAGCTTGGGGATAGGCAGAACTCAAAAAGGTTGCAAATGTAGCCTGTGAATTTATAAAATTCAAGATAAATGGAATTTTAACAAAAATGAACCGAGATATAATGCAAATCGATTTGGAATCTTAATAAAACAGATTATTTTTGGGGTTGAATGGATTTCTCAGCTTTTTTCCTCCCCCTTCAAAATCCACTGGGGAGTGGTTGTGGAACCACAGAGCAGAAAGGCTGATGCGCAAACAACGACCACTGAAACAAAGTTGCGCAGGATGCCCGAAGCTTTGAAGATCATAACCCCCTCAAGGACTCGATGCCTTCCGCAGGGGAGAGAAATTGTCAGAAGATAATGATTAACTCGTGGTCTCGGACATGATTTATGTTGCAAGATTATCACATCGCCACTTGCATGAGTGTGGTCTGCTCAGGAGACAAACACAGTAAAGTACCTTACAGGAGATTCGGTTATGGTGATAGAGCCCGTTTAACTGATTCTGCTATTAATAGTCCTGTAATAACCTTGCTATTGCTTTTTGGGAAACTGTTTTGCAACACTTTTATCAGGCTGCCCAGCAGGGCAGAAATAGCAAGACGACAAGAAGGACACACGAGCTCGTGCAATGAATAAGTTTAAATTATCAAGTAGGAATCCGACCTATTCTAAACACCGACCCTAAAGTTTCCCATTTATGTACAAGCCACTGGCTTAAGGATGCTGCAATTAGAAAACAGACAGCTGCAAATGACCATGGACTAAATGTGACTAATGTAGCATACCAGGCAAGAACAGCATGAGAATGCTAAACTCTAAGCACAATCTGCTTGATGTTTGATAGAAAGAATCAGTTCCTCTACCGAAGAAGTAAAGAGCCCAGAATGTTGTGTCCTGTTTTTTACTGGGTGGAAGGCAAGCTGTGAGAATTTTTAGTTCATCTTTGGAGATTCCCAGCAGCATTTCTGCATCTAAACTTCTATCCGAGAGCACCATAGAATAGTTACAGCACAGAAGGAGGGCATTCGGCCCATTGAGCCCGTGCCGGCTCTCTGCAAGAGCACTTCAGCTGGTCCCACTCTCCCGCCCTTTCCCCGTAGCCCTGCAATTTTTTTTCCCTTCAGGTACTTATCCAATTCCTTTTTGAAAACCACGATTGAATGTGCCTCCACCATCCTTTCAGGCGGTGCATTCACCATTTTCTATTTTGTGTTACAAAAAAAAGAGTAGCACATTCTTCTACCCAGTTAGCAAACCAATAATGGGGTCACAAAGATATGTGGTGTTGAAAGATGTCAATTAGACCAATCTCAATACACTTGTATTAGCAAACCCTTTAACACTTTACAAGCAACTAACAAGCCACTTAGCACAGCTTGCATTTCTATAACTGGTAAAAATGCTCTAAATTCTGTTCATTCAGCTCTGATGTGGAGACGTAGGAAGCAGATTCAATAGTACCTTTCAAAAGGGAATTGGATAAATACCTGAAGGGGGAAACATTTGGAGGGTTATGGGGAAAGAGTAGGGGAGTGGGACTAATTAGATAGCTCTTTCACAGAGGCAGCGCAGGCAATGATGGGCCTCCTTCTGTGCTGTGTCATTCTGTGCACAACTCTTAGTGAAAAACAGCAGTGTACCTAATGAGAAAAAGCCAACCTTAGTGGTGAGGTCGTGCTTAGTAATGAAGAGAAAGGAGAAAGGAGAAAGGAGAGAGGGGAAGGAGGATCTCCAAATAAGCAAAGAAGATGATATGTCATTGTTGGAATGAACTCTTTCCCACTGATTCAGAGGCTGTAGTTTGAGGATCAGAATAAAGTGTGGTGTGAATGTTACTGTGGGGTAGCAGCAATGGACATATCTAAATGAGAAGGAAAGTTGTAGTCTTGTTTAAAAACCACTAACAATAGAATACTAAATATATTCAAAAAGGAGTTAGATGAAGTCCTTACTACTAGGGGGATCAAGGGGTATGGCGAGAAAGCAGGAATGTTCAGCCATGAACTCATTGAATGGCAGTGCAGGCTCGAAGGGCCGAATGGCCTACTCCTGCACCTATTTTCTATGTTTCTATGAAATGTTAACTAGGATAAGTAGCATTTCAAAAGCATGCTATGATGAGAGAGAAAATATGTTGCTAGAAAGAATTTATATGGGGTAATTCACTGCCGCTCAATCCTCACTGTTTAAAGGCAAAGCTAGCGCATTTAGGGCTCAAAATTGGCCCACCCCTTTTTTCAGCGCACTCCAGAGTTGCGCCGACTTTGTGAGCTGAAACGGGCGCTGAAAAATGCCCCCGATTCTGGCCGCTGTGTTGCCTCTCCCGGGGCTTGGCACGGCATAGCCAGTCGATTGGGGGGGGGCGGAGCTAGGGCCCTGCACCAGAAGCAGTGCCGGCAGCTCTCCACATGCGCGTTGGAGTGTGCGCGCATGCGCAGTAATTCCGACCCCCAGCCTCTGTGCGTGCTGCAGCGTGGGACCTGATGCATCCCGCCCCTATCCCGGGCCGAGTGGCCTCCTGCATAGGCTGGCCCACTGCCTTCCCAGGCTGAAGATTGACAGTCTGGCTTCAGGTCGGGTGAGGGACGCTGGATAGAAGGCTACAACAAGCAGGTTGGTGCGTGGCCCAAGCTGAGGCGGCGGGGATGGGATGGGGAGGGGGGGGTGAGTTTTGATCCCCGGGGGGGGAATTCCAAACTGCAGGGTGGGTTCTATCACTGATCCACGACCTCTCGGGAAGATCTGATCCCCAGACGTGTCCAATCTCTGACCCCAGGTGTGGTTCTGATCCTGGAGGGTCTGATCCCTGACCCCGGGAGATAGGGTTGTTTGTAAGGGCAGGCTGATAGTGGGTGAGCTTAGGTGGCTGGGTGAACATAAGAATTACGAGCGCGAGGTACTTACTTCTATTTTTTATTTGGATATTGTTTAAATTAGTTGTAAGATTAGGGCAATTTAATTCAACTATCTTTTACTTTTATTTTTGTAGTTCAAGCTTCCATGAATGCTTCTGTTGTATAGTAAATTAACTTTGTGAAGTTTGTCATATGATGTCCTATATAGCTGTTTGATCCTATTCATATTCTTTAGTCAGGTCATTAAGTTCTGCTGACCTCCGATGTACCTACCTGCGCTGATTTCTTAATTCTCCGCAAGGGTTTTCTGTGCGTCCACAAGTGGCCACATACGCTGGCCTAAGTTAGTTTGGAGTAACTAAAAAAAACAGAGCAACTCCTGGACAATTTTGAGCCCAATAAGAGGGCACAGCATGAAACAGATGTTGGACCCCATCACTTTAAGAAACTGACTAGGAGGAAGCTGGTATTGAATTCTTTCAAGAGAGTGAATTTAGGATATGCTGGGATTGCAGCGTTTGGAGAGGAGTGAAGAACTATCCATTATGTAGCCTAGTTGCTTTCTTACCAGTTTGCTCATTTCTGATAGTCTCATGAATGCACTTGAGTCCTCACTGGGCTAAGGTTTCACAGGCACTAGGTGGTTTCTGGTGTCTCGGCCAAGTGACTCATAGTTAGGCAGCATCTTGACTATGAGTGCTGGCAGACTATTTACCATAGGGGCATCACCCCCCAGCCTGGTCTTTCCTCCACCTGATGTTGGCACATACGCACATCCAGCAGGGAGTACAGGATAACTGTTGGGAATGGGAACCCTGACTGATTTATACCCAAGAGCAACTATTGTACCTTACCACCATCAAAACTGAGGTAACTCAGCACAGGCCTAAACCCCTGAGGTGAAAAAGCCCGTGTTGAAACCAATCTGCTACACAGTTCCTTATTATTCACTCATGGTGGTCCGTTTCCCCCCCCCCCCCCCCCCCCCACTTGTGAGAGGACAGTTCCATGGGTCAGGATATAAAAGAGCTGGAGCGGCATACCACGTCAACCTCCAGCACGAGCTGCTCCAAGTATGTGATGATTTTGAGATGGGCGACTGGGTGACGTCATCAAAACCCTGGTCGCTGTTTTGGAGAGTGGGCAGGAACATCGGCAGGGCCCAGGTACAGAGGAGTGGGAATGTCGGGGCGGATGAGTGGTGAGTGTTTGTGGCGAGATGCGGTGAATGTTTATGGCGGAGGAGCGGTGAGAGGTCGTGATGGTGGTGCGGCAGATGAGGGTACGGGGCCCAGAAGAGCTGAGGGCCCAGGGGCAGCACGGGCCAGCCCACACTGCGATATGTGCGCGCTAGGTCCGTGCAGCAGAGCAGGTCTCCAGTCGTCCTGGTTAACTCTTGCCACTGGATAAAGGCTGAGCCCGTGTGGTGGCTGATGTGCAACAGTCACCACACGTTAAAAAAAATTCGCGCACAGGCATCTTCCACCCCCTCAATTGGCGTTCAGGACTGGAATATCGGGTCCTTCATCGAAACACCTGTGAACTCGTGGAAGCAAGTCAGCCTCGTTCGAAGGACTGCCTGTGATGATGATGATGATGATGATGATGACGATGACGACATGTGTGACCATTTCTTGGAACGAGCTGTACAGTTTAGCACAGAGTTCCTGGCCAAGTTCATGACTATCGTGTATCCCAGTGCTATTGTACCATATGTGATTTTAAACTGCAGTAATCGGGACTTGATTTCAGCGAATGGCATGGAAAAATGGCATGCATTTTATTAAATATATAAAATAAGTAAATAATTCATGGTGTGACTAACCTACTAAAGCTCCATCCTCTTCTCAAATCAATAAGCCAGAAACCTTAAACAAGTACATTATGTAAATCCTGCCAAACTCTTATTACATGTGAAGGCCGACTTTCATTTGGATTAATAATCATGTTGCAACCCCTGGTGCAAATATACTCACGCCTTTTAGGTGCCTAAACATTTAAGATTCCATTTATTTCTCCGGAGAGAACCCAAGAAAATTCCTTCCACAAAAACACCAGTTGGCAGCATCAGTGCTTGCACACCATGAGAATCAAACATGCTGTGACTTGCAGACTGAAGCTCTTTAAACCCATCACATGCCAAGAATACAGAAGGCCTCTGTATCTTTGAAAAGGGTCAGCAGCTCACCCACACATTCAGTACACAAATCTTATGTCTGGAAAAGCCTTGACCTTGGCATAACTGCTGCATTATTTCATTCACAAATTTAAAGTCTGAGCTCTAATGAAAACAAGTCACATTTATTTCTCTCCTTATATTGCTTCCTCTACGATTGTTCGTGGCTATGGGGGACATTAAATCGCAAGAGCAAACAACTGTGGCTGTTATTTCTTCAGGCAATAAATTAATGCTTGCAATATAGTACCACTTTTTTTTATTAACCTTGAGTTTTTAAAATGTAAGAAAAACAAGCACTTGTGTTTAAAGTACTTTGGGGGGCACGTGTGCAAAGCTGCGCAAAATATAGCCTGTAGACTTCATGTCTGTCAGACCCACGAGAAGGAAAATTGAGAACTTGCTGAATGCACAGCCTGAAAGAAAGGATTTGTTCGGATCTGTTTGATCTCTGTTTTGATGAAGAGTTCCCATCTGAAACAGTAACCTATCTTTCTCTTTTTGTATAACTTGCTGGAGTATTTATGACACTTTCTGCAGCTCAACATCTTTGCTGTGCCCCAGACCTCGAACTACTCGTATATTATGTCATGAAAGATCAGCTAATAATAAAAGAAAACTTTGGAAAGAACATAGGGTCGATCCAATGAATGGGATTGAACGTGGTCGTTGCCAGTCTAAATGGACACTTGCACGAAGCAGTCCTTTATATACTGATGACTCACATGAAAACCATTGATTAAGCCAATGGATCATATGGGCTAGAAATTCCACATTTAAGAATAGCACCTTTTTTTTAGCCCACTTCTACTATGTATTATCGATAGGAGCAGTATTTTCTATCATAGCTGGCTTTATTCACTGTTTCCCACTGTTCTCAGGATATACTCTTCACTCTGCTTGAACAAAAACCCAATTCTTAGTAATATTTATCAGAGTAAATTTAACCTTCTGCCCTCAACATTTTCTGGGCTTAGCTGGAATACCACGACGATATTCCGATTACCCAGACGCATACACGCTTTGAAACACAGTCTCCTCAATCGGTTCATTAATTTCTTTAGTTGCTGTGATTATATTCTTCTTTTATCATTTGAGAAGCATTTGCCTCAAAACGAGAAGTTCTATCTGTGGAATTACCTCAGAAAACCCCGAGTTGGAAGGATTCCCACTGACCCGATTATGGATGGCAGAGATTTCGGCCACCACCAAACTGTTCACGTTCTCTCTCCACTGCTCACCCGGCTTGGCATGGAGGCACACGGGTCAGTGCCGGCCGGCAGGATGGCTCCCTCAGCCGGACACATGAGTTCGGCGCTCGGCTCCCACCTCCCCCCGAACAAGTACCTCTTCCCCCCCTGATCTCGGTGCACGGGTACTCGGGGAAGTCTTGCCTTCCTCTTCCAATGATTTTGAGTAGATTTTATTTTAAAAAGGCAAATGTGTGTTACATGTGGGCCCACCTTAGAGTGGTTGGAAATGTGTGTTTTTAAAAAAAAAAACAATGATTTTTCAAAACCACGAGAGTTTGTTCAGTACACTTCTACAGAAGTTCTGTTTCCCAAGATGGCGGCGTTAATGCCGATTTCTATGGGATTCGCCCAGGTAAGGCAAGCTTTTTCAAATCGGTATTCATCACTGTCCTTATTGGGGAAAATCTCAAAAACGCCGTTTTCGTTGGTTTTGACGCTGAGTGATGTCATAAAAACGTGTTTTTTTAAATCAGCCCTTATTTTTTAACGACGGCATTGCACCACTGGCGAAACTAACAAAATGGTCTTAAATTTATATAGCACCATAAAAAAACTTTTAATGCCAAAAACTGGAGCTAAATCAATCGTTATGGTGGTAAATTTCTAGCCCATAGACTCAAATCAAGAAAGAAAGACTTGCATTTATATAGCACCTTTCACAACCACCAGTCATCTCAAAGTGCTTTACAGCCAATGGAGTGTAGTCACTGTTGCAATGTAGGAAAGGCAGCAGCCAATTTGCACACAGCAAGCTCCCAGAACATCTGTTTTTGTTATGTCTAGTGAGGGATAAATATTGGCCAGGATACCAGATAATGCCCCTGCTCTTCTTTACAATAGTACCATGGGATCTTTTACATCCACCAGACAGGGCCTTAGTTTAACCTCATCTGAAAGAAGACACCTCTAACAGTGCCGCATTCACTCAGCACTGCATTGGAGTGATAGCCTAGAATTATGTGCTTAGGTCCCTGGTGTGGGTCTTGAACCCACAACTTTCTGACTCAGAGGCAAGCATGCTATCCACTGAGCCACAGCTGACACATCAAAATGACAAAGAAACAGAAAGTAAGACTTCTCAAAATATCCAAATAAAATCAATAATTGATTTAAATTATTTGCAATCATTGCGCCCAGGTAGAAGTGATTTCTTAATGACGAGAACACAAGATTAAGTGCGAGCTAAATTGCAAAGTAAAACTAAGATTGACTAGCAGATGGATTTAAGAGCTGTGAAGAGCATATTCAATGAGTGTAGCCATTAGAATTCCTTTTGCTTATCGCATCCCTTTTTACTTGTGTTATTTTTAGAAAGTCTGCTCTCATAGCATTAATCCATGAACTTCAGGCTAAGATTCTTATAATCCACACCAACTTCTGCACCCACCCACCCATTGGTGTCTGCGCTTTGGTTTATTCTGCAGTTTAGCACAGAGTTTGTTTTCATTTCCTATAAGAAGCACTCGGTGTTCTCGCTGATGAAGGAAAACTAGGTTGTAGACTAAATACCACAATAGAAAAACAGGCTATTTATACTGCGGTGCCCTCTCTACTGCCATTAGTTGTGTTTCTCAACCTAAACAAATACTAGATAAAGTGCAAACTAACAGCCAAGCTTCTAGGCGGGGTAAAATCCATTAATACCGGTTTCCTGTGCAGACCTAAATGCACGCTCAATCATCATATGCAAGGCAAGTAGACTTGGAGAAGGAGGAGAGTAGGTTCCTGCCATTGCCACTTCCAGTTTGTCGACCAAAACAGTGACAGCAACCGAGCTTCACTTCACAGCAGCGTTCAAGGCGAATTATTGCTTTCAATAAAAACCACACGTTTCGCCAGAATTGTTTCCTCACGTTTAGGTTTCGGTTATGTTACATTTAGCTGATGTGCATTATGACTGGAACCGTATGTGAATAGAAAATAACTGGCGGATCTTCCATGGTGTTGCACATGGTAAGTCGGAGGTGGCACTGTCTTTATACGGTTGGAAGCACAATTCTGTGTAATACACAATCGGGGTGATTTCCACACTTCGCACTTCTGATGAAATTCATTCATTGGCAGCACGTCTCAGACAGCATCACCATTGGCTGTGTAACTACAGAATGACAAGTTTCTATAGACTGTTTATCTATTCTATATGTAAACATAGGAATTTATCATGAAAATATAAAAATAAGGACATGACATAAAAATATGTCTTTTTGAATTGGTGCTGCTTCAAATATCCCTCACCCTTTAATTTTCTTTTACTTAAAGAATACACAGGGATTCATTGGTCCTGAAATTTATGGGTCTCCCAATGTGTGGACGGACGTGTGGTGTTGCTTGATTAAACAATGTGACTCCTAATGACTCTCTGACTACATGCTGACCTTCTGAATCAGGCAAAAGATTTCCGTAGTCAGGTTTTTGAAAGAAAGCTGTCAGTGTTTGTTTCCATCACTGTTCCTTTATCTCATGCTCACAACTGGAGGGGCAATGCAGACAAACGTTCCCGAGAACCCAGGACCAGAGACTTCCCAAAACAATGGCTGTGTGGCACCAATGGAGGCTGATGAATCGCTTATTGTTTACGATCCTTGGGGAAACGATTTAATCAGCTTTTTTTGTATCTGTGCTTTGGTTAGAGAAAACACTATAGTGTGAATATAGTTTTGCTTCGGAAACCCAACATGTAAATGTAACTTTTTTTTTCCCCTCAACTCCTTTCAGTGGAAAACAACAGTCAAAAATTCCTGAAACATGACCTACATATTTACTTATAAATATTATGTTTGGCCCACTGGTGGATTCCTGCGATCTGCCAGCAACGAGAGGGGTAGAGGGCAAGGGTCTGACGACATGGAGAGGGGAGGTCTGGCAGCTCTGGTTTGTAAAGTTTCAAATAGTTCTCTGAGAACTTTGAATTAATTGTTTGGTGATTGGTTCCTGGAAAAATACTGATTTCTTTGGCTAAATAAATATCCCCTCTCTTTAACTTCCAGCAGGAGATCCACAACCCCATCAGAAAATGTGGATGCTCTCTGGCCACCTGTGCTCCTTACAGACGTTTCTTTTCCCGAAACATTACTTCACTGTCGATGGGAAGTGACACATCGCCATAGTCTTAAAGCTTCCGTGGGACATTAAGTTCTGCAACCAAACACCCCCAAGCACTCTCCACCACCTCTCTCCCTCCCCCCACCCCCACTCCCCTCTCCTCCCAACTGGCTGAGATCCCAGTCAGAGACAGTTCTGATAACTATAACTACGCCATAATACTTTAAACAGACAGATTTTTGAGCGATAAAGGGTTATGGGGAGCGGGCAGGGAAGTGGAGCTGAGTCCATGATCAGATCAGCCATGATCTTATTGAATGGCGGAGCAGGCTCAAGGGGCCAGGTAGCCTACTCCTGCTCCTATTTTTTATGTTCTTAATGAGACAGACTGCGGAAACTGTTTTGAGGCACTATTCAGCATGTTGGGTGGGAACATCATCATCATAGGCAGTCCCTCGAAATCGAGAAGACTTGCTTCCACTCTAAAAGTAAGTTCTCAGGTGACTGAACAGTCCAATATGGGAACTACAGTCTCTGTCACAGGTGGGACAGACAGTCGTTGGAGGAAAGGGTGGGTGGGGAGTCTGGTTTGCTGCATGCTCTTCTGCTGCCTGCATTTGTTTTCTGCATGCCCTGGACAACGTCGACCACTTTCCATACCTTGGGAGCCTATTATCAGCAAGGGCAGACATCGAGGACGAGATTCAACACCGTTTCTAGTGTGCCAGCACAGCCTTCGGTCGCCTGAGGAAGAGAGTTTTTGAAGGCCAGGACCTCAAATCTGGCACCAAGCTTATGGTCTACAGGGCTGTAGTGATACCCGCTCTCCTGTATGGCTCAGAGACATGTACCATATACAGTAGACACCTCAAATCGCTGGAGAAATACCACCAATGATGCCTCCACAAGATCCTGCAAATCTCCTGGGAGGACAGATGCACCAACATCGGTTTTCTCGGTCAGGGTGGGAACAAATTGTGCATTGTCTCACGTATGGCTGGGCTCACACCCAATTGGAAAACCCAGGCTTGTGTGTCTCCGCTCTTTCTGGAACAGTAAATACAGTTGGAGCTATTAGTTCCAATCTGCGACATTCTGTCTGCAGGTTTTGAACTTCTAGGAAAGAGGTAGGGAGGGTCTTGAGAATCTCCACCTCTATGAATGGCTAGTTTTGCCATCAATCAGAAACATTTCTAGAATTTATTTTGCAAAGCAAGACTTGCTTCAAATAAAAATCCCAAAGGGTTTTTTTTGGCCAATAACTTCATAATAATAAATTGGTTTACAGTGTTATTGAATTTTTCAATAAAAATTTAATCACCTCACACTTTCACTCAACAGCAAGGGGATGGAGCTTGTAAAGAATAAGTCCTCTGTTAACTTTCGGTCATAAAAATGTCTAAAACGTATCCCAGAAAAGATCATTTCTGTTGGACAAGAGTTCCAAAATTCATGGTTGCATTGTTGTCTGAAGATTTCACTGCCCAGAAATGACAAGATCCTGGAAAATAATCAATGTTGCCCTTACATTTTGTGGCTAAATAACCAAATCTTACTTTGGTTTGGAATTGTTAAAATAAACAATTGGGAGGAAAGTTACTCGGACTGTGTGGTAAGTTTTTTCTTTCTCTCTCTCTCTTTCTCTCGCTCTCTCTTTCTATCTCTCTCTTTCTCTCTCTCTCTATCTCTCTCTTTCTTTCTCTTTCTTTCCTTCTCTCTTTTCCTCTCTCTCTCTCTCTCTCTCTCTCTCTCTCTCTCTTCCTCTTTCTCCTCTCTCTCGTTCTCTTTCTTTCTCTCTTTCGCTCTCTTTCTCCTTTTCCCTCTCTCTCTCTCTCTCTTTCTTTCTCTCTCTCTTTCGCTCTCTTTCTCCTTTTCCCTCTCTCTCTCTCTCTCTTTCTTTCTCTCTCTCTTTCGCTCTCTTTCTCCCTTTCCCTCTCTCTCTCTCTCTTTTTTTGTCGATTTATCCTTTTTCAACATGACTTTCTACCTGGTGCCATCTATAGGGGATCTCTGGTGTCCAGCAACAGTGATGTCATCAAGCAGGCTAAGCAGCCAATCACATTGAAGAATTATCGCAGACAGCTAAGCAGATTTTATCATTCACTTTTTAATCATTTTACAGAATACAAAGTTAAGATTGGAACATACACTTAGGACTAGGGTTGAAGCTGAAATATCAAACAAACTTTAAAAAACAGTTTTTATTATTTTAGAAATCATTGGAATTTTTAGCATGGAATCATCATCATAGGCAGTCCCTCGAAATCGAGGAAGACTTGCTTCCACTCTAAAAGTGAGTTCTCAGGTGACTGTACAGTCCAATATGGGAATTACAGTCTCTGTCACAGGTGGGACAGACAGTGGTTGAAGAAAAAGTGGGTGGGGAGCCTGGTTTGCCGCACGCTCCTTCCGCTGTCTGCACTTGATTTCCGCATGCTCTCGGCGACGAACCTCGAGGTGCTCAGCACCCTCCTGGATGCTCTTCTTCCACTTTAGGCGGTCTTAGGCCAGGGATTCCCAGGTGTCGGTGGGGATATTGCACTTTATCAGGGAGACTTTGAGGGTGTCCTTGAAACGTTTCCTCTGCCCACCTGTGGCTCGCTTGCCGTGTCGGAGCACTGAGTAGAGCGCTTGCTTAGGGAGTCTCGTGTCAGGCATGCGGACGATGTGGCCCGCCCAACAGAGCTGGTCGAGCGTGGTCAGTGCTTCGATGCCGGGGATGTTAGCCTGAGCGAGAACACTGACGTTGGTGTGTCTATCCTCCCAGTGGATTTGCAGGATCTTGCAGAGGCACCGCTCGTGTTACTTCTCCAGCGCTTTGAAATATCTGCTGTATATAGTCCACGTCTCTGAGCCATACAGGAGGGCGGGTATTACTACAGCCCTGTAGACCACAAGCTTGGTGCCAGATTTGAGGTCCTGGTCTTCAAACACTCTCTTCCTCGGGTGACCAAAGGCTGTGCCGGCACATTGGAGGTGGTGTTGGACCTCGTTGTTGATGCCTGCCCTTGTTGTGATAGTAGGCTCCCGAGGTATGGAAAATGGTCCATGTTGTTCAAGGCCGCGCCGTGGATTTTGATGACTGGGGGGCAGTGTTGTGTGGCGTGGTCACGTTGGTGCAGGACCTTTGTCTTACGGATGTTTAGTGTAAGGCCCATGCTTTCGTATACCCCTTCACAAAAGGGGACAAGTAAACTGCAGTAACTACAGAGGAATCTCCCTGCTTTCGACCACAGGGAAAGTCATCACAAGAATCCTCCTCCATTGTCTCCTCCCTGTGGCTCTGAAGTGCTCCGCCCAGAGTCGCAATGCGGATTCCGTTCACTAAGGAGTACAACGGACATGATCTTCACCGCGCGACAAGTACAAGAGAAATGCAGGGAACAATATCAACCCTTGTACATGGCCTTCTTTGACCTCACAAAGGCCTTTGATACTGTCAACCATGAGGGACTATGGAGGCCAAAAGCCTGCTCCACGATGACATGCAAGCCATGATCCTGACCAATGGATCCACCAGAGACTAAATCCACATCCGGACCGGGGTCAAGCAGGGCTGCATCATCGCACCAACACTCTTCTCGATCTTCCTCGCTGCAATGCTCCATCTCCCGCTCAACAATCTCCCTGTTGGAGTGGAACTAAACTATAGAACCAATGTCCAGGGCTAGATCCAAGGTCATCCCATCCTCTGTCAACGAACTACAGTATTCATCTGCGCACAGAGGCCAAACTCCAAGTCAGCATGGAATAGAAGGAATGACACTCCACAAATTTGTTTTTTAGGGCCAGAGAGTTTTTTCAAAAGTAATTACGACTTGGTACACTGTTAAAACTCCGTTACACCTCATTCAACAAGGCTTAACTGTTTCAATGGTTTTCACAGTGAAAATCGCGCGCAGAAAGTTAAAGTTCACGTCAAATCACTGATTTCTAATTGATCCCATCTGCAAAGACTGCAACAACGCACCCTGTGGCACTGACAGCAACTTCCGGATTTCCACGTTTAACTGAGCATGTGCCAGAAGTTTCTGTCAGTTTTACCAGTAATGACGGCGAAGGTTAACAGTTTCGCTGTCATTGCAACTGCAAATTCCGGGCCTATAACTTATGTGAAACTTCAGGTTAAACACCTGTTGAAGTTCTTCCACTTGTTTGTATTCAAATCACTCTCAAAACATACAGTGAATATGGAATTGAGTATAGTTACATGTGCCTAGTAGGTTCCTCATTCTCAGCCTCCCTGTGACACCTGGGCTTCTTGCCAAGGAGCGACCTTGTTTTTTTGGTGAGGTGTACTGTCCATTAATGCACAGGTATATGTTGTTTTTGGTGTGTGTGAGATTACAAATGCTGTAAAACTTTTCTGGCCTAATGAAGTAGGTAGGCGTTGCAACTCTGTCTCTTTTAAAGGTGACGCCCTCGGGTATTAGTTTATGTCAACTTGTCTGCACCTGATCACTATCTGTTGACCTCCGCTGGAAGTGCATGTGTGGGTTTTGGGCGAGGACTGGATTCGGCCTGGCTGTTGGCCTCTCTCTCACACACACAGTCAGATATCGAGGCTGATGCATGAATAATGGACAACCTCGGAAGAGGAGTAGAAGTGAAAAAAATTAGTACGGGTGGAAAATAAATCATGTCTAATATTGTTTTTTAACAGACGACGACAATTGCCATTTGTGTCGAAAGTATCACGGATGAAAGCAACTATGGAAGGGTAAAACAATTACCCAGGAAATCAAAAGCCCACTGCGTAGAAAATGTCATTGTCTGAATCTACTAAATGTCTGCACGTGCAATGTGAGGCAGAATGAACCAATGCAGCCATTCATTCATTGACGCATAGAAATAGTTTTCTGGCAACATCACCGACCATCAAAACAAGGCTGGTGGTCAGCAGTGGGAAATAGGAAAAGTAATGAAACATGAATAATTCACAGAAAATTTAGGCGGCTCCTCTTTGCCAATGTCTATGCTTTATGTGAGTGCAGCCAGTTTAACCGCCTCCTTCGCCTCTATAATTTCAAGACCGTTATTATGAAGATTATAGTATTACAAAATAGTTTTATATACTGGTAATCTGTTGCCAGAATAAATTAGACAGTACTGTACTAGGACTGTCACAGGATGCATTGATAAACTCATGAGAGTTTTGCTGATAGGAACTTTACTGGGACAATTGTAAAGGCCAAGAACAGATGTAAACAATTGATGGCCAAGTGATCAGTCCTAATTGTATTTTTCACCTGGGTGCACATTGAAAGTGTTTTCCAGATGCATATAGCTGGTAGTAATGAACTACATTGTCCTGGCAGGCTGTGTTGCGTTTTCTCACCTATCCCTCACAAAAACAGCAAAAATTCTCCCAACGTACACTTGTGGCAGCCATTTTGAACTGGTTACAATGCTGGCAGGCTGTAAATTCCCAAGAATTTCTGCTAGGCCTGGAGACAGGAGTGGAAAGTTCATGCCTGTCTCCCACATCTTTCTCCAGCCTTTACACAGCTGCAGTGCAGAGCAGTGCAGTGCTCACACAAGCGCAAATGATACCCATTAAGTAAAAATTCTAAATTGACATATCTATCGAAAAGCCCCGGAGTCTATGGCAACAGAAAGTAAACAAAAGGCCTGCATACTACTTTCAAATTGCTTATAAGTATTCTGAGTGACTGCAACTAAATGAGAATAGCAACCCCAGTAACATGAATGAAAAGTACTCCCTGGAATGGGATAGGGGAGAGCGCTCTCATTTTATTGAAAGTACTTCACTGTGCAATGTAGAAGCATTCAGATAAGTTCTGCTCTGAGGAGATTGCCTGAATGGCAGGCTGCCATGGGCGACACAGGAGTAAATAAAGTCCAGTGCTCAACAGTGAATATTTTTGGGGTGTAATTGTCAGCAACATTCTATAAAACACGTTGTTGTGTATCTGTAAAGCATGCACTCCCATGTTCTGCCACCGGGGAGCTCATCCCCTGAAGTCCCAAGGGATCTCAGCATCCCTTGGGAGCACTGTATATAAGCCGGCCCCGAAGGCCTGTTCCTCACTCTGGAGTGTCTTATTAAAGACTGAGATCACTGTTACTTTAACCTCCCTGTGTGCAGCCTCATCAGTATTATGAACACAATAACTGGTGACGAGAATACGAATCCAACGCAAAGTTGCAGCAAACTGTGGGCATCCTGGAGAAGTTCTCGGAGGGTGAGGACTGGGAAGCCTATGTCGAATGGCTAGACCAGTACTTTGTAGCCAACGAGCTGGACGGAGAAGGGAGCGTTGCAAAAAGGAGAGCGATCCTCTTCACAGTCTGTGGAGCACCGATCTATACACTCATGATGAATCTTCTGGCTCCGGTGAAACCCACAGATAAGCCGTATGAGGAGCTGTGTACACTGGTTCGGAAGCATCTTAACCCGAGGGAGAGCGTGCTGAAGGCGAGGTATCGGTTCTACACGTGCCAGCGATCTGAAGGTCAGGAAGTGGCGAGCTACGTTGCCGAGCTAAGGCGACTTGCAGGACAATGTGAGTTTGATGGCTACCTGGAGCAAATGCTCAGAGACTTTTTTGTACTGGGCATTGGCCACAAGACCATCCTACGAAAACTTTTGACTGTAGAGACACCGACCCTCAGTAAGGCCATTGTGATAGCACAGGCGTTTATGTCCACCAGTGATAACACCAAACAAATCTCTCAGCACACAAGTGCTAGCAATGTTCATAAATTAACAGGAACTGTGTTTGCGAGCAGAAATGTACAGGGCAGAAACCACGAGTCTGCAACTGCCAGCAGGCCTCAGGTGACCCTGATGACTCAGAGTCCCCAACAAAGGATGAATGCAAGGCAATTCACACCTTGTTGGCATTGTGGGGTCTTCCATTCAGCCTATTCATGCCGCTTCAAAGGATATGTTTGCAAGAGCTGTGAACAATGAGGCACCTCCAACGAGCTGCAAGCTCTGCAAAATCTGCTAACCACCACGTGGCAGAGGAAGGTCGGTCCATGGTGGATCAAAGCAATTTTGGCCTCAGGGAGAGGAGGCAGATGCTGAAGTACACGGGGTGCACACATTTTCGACGAAATGTCCACCGATAATGCTAAACATAAAATTGAATGGCTTACCCGTAGCCATGGAACTGGACACTGGCGCTAGCTAATTCATCATGAGTAAAAAGATGTTTGAGAGACTCTGGTACAATAAGGCATTCAGACCAGCCCTGAGCCCCATCCACACGAAACTGAGAATGTACACCAAAGAGCTTATCACTGTCCTGGGCAGCGCCATGGTCAAGGTCACCTACAAGGGCACGGTGCACGAACTGCCACTCTGGATTGTCCCAGGCGATAGCCCACACTGCTTGGAAGGAGCTGGCTGGGCAAAATCCGCTGGAACTGGGATAACATCCGAGTGCTATCACATGTCGATGAGGCCTCATGTCTCCAGATTCTTAACAAATTTCCTTCCCTTTTTGAGCCAGGCATTGGAAACTTTTCCGGGGCAAAGGTGCGGATCCACTTGGTCCCAGAGGCATGACCCATTCACCACAAGGCGTGAGCGGTACCTCACATGATGAGAGAGAGAGTGGAAATCGAACTGGACAGGCTGCAACGCGAGGGCATCATCTCCCCAGTGGAATTCAGCGAGTGGGCCAGCCCGATTGTTCTAATACTCAAAAGTGATGACACGGTCAGGATTTGCGGCGATTATAAAGTAATTATTAATCGTTTCTCGCGACAGGACCAATACCTGTTACCTAAGGCAGACGATCTATTTGCGACGCTGGCAGGAAGCAAGACATTCACCAAGCTCAACCTGATTTCGGCCTACATGACGCAGGAGCTGGAGGAGTCTTCGAAGGGCCTCACCTGCATCAACACGCACAAGGGACTGTTCATCTACAACAGATGCCCATTTGGAATTCGGTCGGCTGCAGCGATCTTCCAGAGAAACATGGAGAGCCTACTCAAGTCGGTACCATACACGGTGGTCTTTCAGGATGACATATTGATGATGGGTCGGGACACCGCCGAGCACCTACAAAATCTGGAGGAGGTCCTCCAGCGACTGGATCGTGTAGGGCTGCAGCTGAAGAGGTCAAAATACGTCTTCATGGCAACAGAAGTGGAGTTTTTGGGGAGAAAGATCACGGCAGACGGCATTCGGCCCACAGACGCCAAGACAGAGGCTATCAGGAACGCGCCCAGGCCACAGAACGTCACGGAGCTGTGGTCGTTCCTGGGACTCCTCAACTAATTTGGTAACTTCCTACTGGGGTTATGCACCCTTTTGGAGCCCCTACATGTGTTATTGCGCAAAGGTGATAACTGGGTATGGGGAAAAAAACAAATAATTGCTTTTGAGAAAGCCAGAAACATTTTATGCTCCAACAAGCTGCTTGTATTGTATAACCCGTGTAAAAGACTTGTGCTAGCATGTGATGCGTCGTCATACGGAGTCGTGTGTGTATCACAACAAGCTAACGTTGCAGAGAAGTTGCAACCTGCTGCCTATGCTTCCAGGAGCTTGTCTAAGGCCGAGAGGGCCTACAGCATGATTGAGAAAGGGGCATTAGCGTGTGTGTTCGGGGTAAAGAAAATGCATCAGTACCTGTTTGACCTCAAATTTGAGCTGGAAACCGATCACAAGCCCCTCACATCCCTGTCCGTTGAAAACAAGGGGATAAATACTAATGCCTCAGCCCGCATACAAAGGTGGGCACTCGCGCTATCAGCGTATAACTATACCATCCGCCACAAGCCAGGCACCGAGAACTGTGCGGATGCTCTCAATCGGCTACCATTGCCCACCACGGGGGTGGAAATGGTGCAGCCTGCCAAATTGTTGATGGTGGTCATGGTAGCATTTGAAAATTATAAATCACCTGTCACGGCCCGCCAGATTAGGACTTGGACCAGCCAAGATCCTCTGCTGTCTCGAGTAAAAAACTGTGTACTGCATGGGAGCTGGGCCAGCATCCCCGTTGAAATGCAAGAGCTAATCAAGCCATTCCAGCGGCGAAAGGACGAGCTGTCCATTCAGGCAGACTGCCTGTTGTGGGGTAACCACGTAGTGCTACCAAAAAAGGGCAGGGAGACGTTCATCTCGGATCTCCACAGCACACACCCGGGTATAGTAATGATGAAAGCAATAGCCAGATCCCATGTGTGGTGGCCCGGTATCGACTCTGACTTAGAATCCTGTGTACGGCAATGCAGCGTATGTGCTCAGTTGAACAACGTGCCCAGAGAGGCACCACTAAGTTTGTGGTCCTGGCCCTCCAGACCATGGTCGAGGATCCATGTCGACTATGCTGGCCCGTTTCTCGGTAAAATGTTTCTGGTGGTGGTGGATGCTTTTTCAAAATGGATTGAATGTGAAATAATGTCGTGAAGCACCGCCACCGCCACCATTGAAAGCCTGAGGGCCATGTTTGCCACCCATGGCCTGCCTGACATACTGGTCAGTGACAACGAGCCATGTTTCACCAGTGCCGAATTTAAAGAATTCATGACCCGCAATGGGATCAAACATGTCACCTCGGCCCCGTTTAAACCACCCTCCAATGGGCAGGCAGAGCGGGCAGTACAAACCATCAAACAGAGCCTTAAACGAGTCACAGCAGGCTCTCTCCAAGCCCGCCTGTCCCGAGTACTGCTCAGCCACCGCACGAGACCCCACTCGCTCACAAGGGTGTCCCCGGCTCAGCTACTCATGAAAAGGACACTTAAAACCAGACTCTCGCTGGTTCACCCCAACCTGCATGATCAGATAGAGAGCAGGCGGCAGCAACAAAATGTAAATGATGGTCGCGCCACTGTGCCACGAGAAATTGATCTGAATGACCCTGTGTATGTGCTAAACTATGGACATGGTCCCAAGTGGATCGCAGGCACAGTGATAGCTAAAGAAGGGAACAGGGTGTTTGTAGTCAAACTAGACAATGGACAAATTTGCAGAAAGCACCTGGACCAAACGAGGCTGCGGTTCACAGACTGCCCTGAACAACCCACAGCAGACACCACTTTTTTCAAGCCCACAACACACACCCAAAGGATTAACGACACCACGCCGGACCAGGAAATCAAACCCATCACGCCTAACAGCCCAGCAAGGCCAGGCTCACCCAGCAGCCGTGCAGGGCCAACAACATGCCAGCCCAGCGAGGGCACAGCCGACACACCAGAACAGACATTTGTACCGAGGCGGTCCACCAGGGAAAGAAAGGCTCCCGACCACCTCACCTTGTAAATAGTTTTCACTTTGACTTTGGTGGGGGAGTGATGTTGTGTATCTGTAAAGCATGCACTCCCATGTTCCGCCACCAGGGAGCTCATCTCCTGAAGTCCCAAGGGATCCCAGCATCCCTTGGGAGCACTGTATATAAGCCGGCCCCCAAGGCCTGTTCCTCACTCTGGAGTATCTTATTAAAGACTGAGGTCACTGTTACTTTAACCTCCCTGTGTGCAGTCTCATCTGTGTTAGGAGCACAATACATGTAATACCTGTATTTACAATGTGAATATTTTTAAGTTAAATCACTTTAAGAACTATGTCACTCGGAGAATGCCCCACACGTGTGTAATGTAATTGGCTTAAAAAGATAGATGTGCAAGCCAACCTTTTTCCTGACTAAAATCTTAAAATGCATTTGATGTATTTGAACTGCACACAATAGAAAATATTTCTATCAATTAAAATGATCCCAAGAATTTGTACCTATGATGCAATCAGCCTACATTCTCTGCACTGACTAATCTCAGTAAGACAGTGGATTAAGTAAGGTCTGTCATCTCGGTTTACTATACAGTACTTTGGGGAAAAAAAGCTCAAGTTCCATCCAGCATGCAGTCACTCTATAATATCCTGATGTATCAATTTTTAAAAAAGCAACAATTGAGCAAGACTGAATAAAATCACTAATATTTCACCTGAAACATCACCCGATGACACAAGCATCGAAGATTATACTTTGTGTGGAACAGATGAACAATTATTGTAATTATGATAGAAATATGGGGCCAATAAATGTGACAAGTTAACTATTAATTAAGTGATAATGAGAGGGTGTCACATGATCGATGCAAAGCTATTGGCTCAAAATAAAAGGGGGGATTTTGTAAGTATTCTCCAAGGACACTTTAGCCCACTTGTTATATTATGAAAGAAAGACTTACATTTATATAGCACTTTTCACGACCAGTGGACGTTGCTAAACGCTTTACAGCCAATGAAGTACTTTTGGAGTGTAGTCACTGATGTACTGTGGGAAACTTGGCAACAAATTTGCACACAGCAAGCTCCCACAAACAGCAATGTGATAATGACCAGTAATCTGATTTTGTTATGTTGATTGAGGGATAAATATTGGCCAGGACACCAGGGATAACTCCCCTGCTCTTCTTCGAAATAATGCCATAGGATCTTTTACGTCAGAAAGAGCAGACGGGGCCTCGATTTAATGTCTCATCCGACTGTGCAGTACTCCCTCAGCACTGCACTGGAGTGTCAGCCTAGATTTTTGTGCTCACAACCCTGGAGTAAGACTTGAACCCACGCCCTTCTGACTCAGGGATGAGGGTGCTAGCCCCTGAGCCACAACTGACCCTAGGGTCTACTGTACTGCCATGTACTATAACATAGGAATAGTGGCAGTGTTAAAAGCAAGTAAATGTCCAAAATAAAAGGTTGATTTTCATTGAAAGGGCTTTGATTATCTTTCTTAAATTTAAGGCTAGGTCTATGATCCCTGGAAATGCAATACACTAAGCACAGGCAACTGAGATCTTCTTCCAATGTTAATTCTTACTCATTAGTTTGTTCAGTTTGAATTTGAAAAGGGCTGGTTTCAGCTGAGTTGTCTCAGAACACCAAGTTCGGCAACATGACTTGTATGCAAATTAATGGAAAAATAGATTGACTCTTTCTTTGTGTCCCTCGAGGCCCTAAGAAGTCCACAAAGATAAATAGCTTGGACTCTCCTGATTTAAAGGCACTTTGATTTTTGTTTAGTTCTGAATTTTCTTACTATGTGAAATCAAATGATCCAACTGTTTACCAATGTACTGACTACACAGGGAGATGATTTTCTCTGTGTCTGCTATCTAGTAGAATCAAAAACTTGAGGGTTGTTTTTAAACCCCGGCGGGAATGGTGTGGATGGGGTAAGGTGGCTCGGAGGAGGCAGTTTGTGTCGTGTTCCCGACGTGTTTCCGCCCCACCCCCAGAAAATGTTTTACGTACCTGACTTCAGGCATTGGATGACCACCCGCCATCGGCGAGTAGGGGGTCTAATCTAAATGGCAGTAGTGCATTCCAATGATGTCATCGGTCCGCACATGCCATTTTAACTGTGGGCCCAACTACAGCCCGTACGAATTCCAGCCTGTCGGCAAAAGCTGGAAGCAGCAAGGATCCTTTAAGGAAAAATAGACAGCACACATACTTCACAAATGGTGTTGAAATAGCTAAGGATGAAACTGAGAGAAACCTAGGTGTATTGGTATGTTCAACAGCCAAATGGGTCCAACCAATACAGAGTAGCATTCAACAAAGCTAATAGGATGCTGAACTAATATAATAGCACGCATGTCAGAGAAGGTAAAGATCACACTTTATAGTGCTTTTGTCGCACCACACCTAAATACTATGTCCAGTTCTAGTTGCCAAGAAAAAAGACAGAGCTTCTTGTCATGTATGTAGACCATGTATACTAACTGTATAGTCACATAAGGTGTGCCACCAGAGGGCACTGTGGTGGGAGACCTGAGGGTCACCCGCATTGGTGTGCAGGGCCCAGTATAAAAGGCTGCCCACCATGCGGGTGTCTCACTCTGGAGTTACAATAAATGGGACTAAGGCCACAACAGCTCAAGAACAATACTAGACCTCGTGGAGTCCTTCATAAGAATATTAAAGACATAACAATTCTAGCACTGGAGACAGGGCAGAGAAGAGCGAAGGGGCTGATTCCCAGGAATGGGACTTATGAGGAATACCGAGAAAGATGGCATCTGAGAGGTAATCTAATAGAGGTACACAAAGTCCTTTAAAGGTCTAGAAAAAGTTAGCTTGGAAAATTACTTCAAATTAAACTCCGAGCGTCGGACTAGGGAACATGAGTTCAACTAAGTAAAAGGATTGATATCAGGAAATGCCTCTTCACACAGAGAATAATCAACATGCGGAATTAATTTCCAGACAGAATGATGGAGGAAAAAGCATTGGAGCCATTTAAGAAACAAATGGATGCTATAATGACGAGGGGCATTAAGAAGCGACGAATAGCAGTCATCTGTAATTATCTTGTGAACTTTCCCTGTTGGCTCAGTGTGGTCCTAAACCACACAGACTGAGAAGGTCCCAGGTTCAAGGTCTGATCTCTGGAGATTCTGCTGATCTCAATCAGGGAAAATGTCAGCATTTGGCCTCTGTGCTCCTTGGCTTGAGAAGGAAACATTGGACATGGTTCCCTTGCTAACCAGTGATCCACGCTGGAAAATGTGAACATGTGGATGTTGGATAACAACACAAGGTGATTCAGTTCTCGTGTCCCTCATGGTCCAACAGCATGCAGAGTTGAGGCTCACCCACGAGTGACCATTTGAGTGAGATATCAGAGAGCTGCGAGCACCTGTGGAACTGTACCCCATCAACGAGTCAAAGATCTTCAGGAAAGAAGGAGTGGAACTAGGAAAATAAATGCAATGGCCTCAAGGGCCTTACTTCTAAAAAAATACTTCACATCTGTACATACAACATGCAAAAGAGAGGATGTGAGGGAATGCATTCTGTGTGTTCCTTTTACTGACCTTGACATTCATTCATTCAGTTGCGTACACGCACACACAGTGCTCTGCACATCTTACATTCTCTGATATTAGGAGCCTCCAGAAACATTTGCTATCTTTCTAAAATTATGTTATTTAAAACTTTCAGTTGATTTGGCTATCAGTATTAACAAGCACAGAAGGTCACTACTTAATTTCATTGTACCTATTTTATGCATTGAAACCTTACTTGCTTCAGTTAAATCAGTCTGAATATCTGCGTTCATTCTCTATGGAAGCTGGTTACGGTTTCAAAAACTGATTGTAAAGTTGAAAATGTATTGGATATTGATGTTCATTAAATGCTGAAAAGTAAATTATCTTTTTTTCCAATCCTCTAATTCTCTGGTTGAGATGACAGAAGACATTTTAAGGGCTGGATTTTTGGCTTTTAAGATTTCAGGGCATTAATGATGGCGGGCGGTCCTGATACCGCCTGAAAAATGTTTGCGCCTCAGTCAGCAAAATTGGGCAGCTGGGCCCTGAGTGTGGGGTGCAGCACTAAGGGAGGCATTGCACACCTCTCTTTGGGCACTAGGCTGGCTGAGCAAGCAAAAATCCCCAGCTAAACAGCCGGCCTGGGAGCACTCTGAGAGGGACCTGGGGAGAAACAAAACCTGAAATAAACACAACAAAAACATTCCCAATACATAGCCCACACCACCACAACATAAATTGCAAAAAAAAAAAGAAAAGAAACCACAATCACACTTGCCTGAGGTGGACATTACTTCCGTCTCCACAGCCGGTATAGGTCGGGCCGCCCATTTTCACAGGCTTGCCTCTTCCGGGCGGTAATGCTCCGCACCCCGCCGAAACCGGCTCCGAAATTCCCGACGGGCTGCTGGAATCTGGCCACCCACCCGGAAGAGCTCACAGCTGCCATTGCCGCCCCTCTGGAGCAAAAACAGAGGCATCGAGGAGCGGAAAATTCAGCCTTATATGTTTATAAAAATGTATTTTAAAAACAAAATGGTCTCTAATAATAATGTCCTAATACAGATCTGCAACAAATGGATGTGTGTTGGTGTCTTTGCAATTCATAGTTAGAGTTAACAGATGCCTCTAAACATTGTTGAGCCAATATAGCTCTTGCCCATCTAATGTGTGGGAAGACAATTTAATCCATTGTCGGCGAACTGGAATGACATCAGCTGCTTTGTTCAGTTATCGTTAAAGAAGTCTTGTAACTGAAGTTTTCAAGTGCTTGACTCTCCCCAACCACAGGGTCACGGGTTCAAGTCCCAGGGCCATGTATTTATTAATTAGGGAAGTTTTACTGGCAGCTGGTAGCAGTTCAAGATCTCCCTCATTGCATCATGCCACCTAATTTATTCTTTGAATTATTATTGAGAAATCAAAGTGAATGAGCGAGGCCTGTAGTGCAGGCCACAGGCAGCCCTTGAAAAGAGTAAGTGAGAAGAAATAGTTTCCCCATTCACGTGCACATTTCAATTGCTATTGAGGACCCGAGCTCATTACTTCTTTGGAGAAAAACAGAGTCACCGTTTCGGGTCTGTGACCCTTCGTCAGAACTGGAAAAGTTTGAGATGTAACAGATTCTTAAGGAAGTGCAGGGGCTGTGAAAGGGGGAGGGAAGGAAAGAACAGAAGGGAAGTTCTGTGATAGGGTGGAAGGCAGGAGAGATTTGCTTGATCAAACACAAGAAGGGGAACAGAAAGCAATGACGATGAACAAGATAGAATGGGATTTCAGGTTTGTCTCTTTTATTACAGACCTTCCCACCGTCCATTCCATGTGTTGATTAGTCTTTCTGGGACAAATTCCCTGAAATCATTCCTAAATTTGCCTTGTTCTACTCCTAGTTTAACAAAACTATTTCCTGGATTTATCTTTTTTCATACCATTTAGAGCTATGTATATCTCTTACATCACACCTCGGGTGTCTTGTTTTAAGACTGAAGAGCCCATATTTCTCCAGTCTTTTCTCACAACTGAAATGTGTGAGACTGGGGGTCAGCTTTTAGGTATGAACCTCTCATTTGTGACTTGATTCTATCCCTTGTGTCTCAGTGACCAGGACTGGACAATGCATTCAAGGCATGGTCTGATCGGAGCACTGTACAGTTTGGTTTTGATTTCTTTGGAAAGAAAAAGAATCCCCAAAAATTAAGTGACAGCATATATTGTAATGTGTCTAAATTGTGCATTCCTGGATCAGAATATCCTATACGTAATCCTATTGTAAAAAAACAAACCTTACTAGGAGTTCATTGAGCAATTCCATTGAGCTGTCAATGAGTTGCTGGACCTTACAGTCTAGTTAAATTCAAATGTTGAGGTATCTAATCTAACCTGGACTGGCATTAAGGGCATTACAATTGACCTCAGCTCCCCTCTGTTAGCAAGAGGAAAATGATCTAATGTTTACACTCCTTATCACCTGTTGGAAGTGTCCACTTTGAGAACACTAGGTGAGACTGACATTGGGTTTGGTCAATAGCATGTCAAAACTCAATGTCAAAATTGATACTTGAATAATGGCTGCATGGACAAGGTACCAGGGACAGCTGGCACCCATGGAACTGTACCCCAGCAAGGAGTCAACATTTGAGAGGAGTGAAAACTGATGAGGAAAAGGGGGGAAAATGCTACATTTGGAAGCGTGTTCAATTCTATCAAATGATGTTGGCGGGAAAAAAATCCCCAAGAAAGGTAAGTGAAGTGCCAAAGTTTAAAGTCATGAAAAATTTCCAAAAGTGTGTAAAATATTCCAAGATATGGTTTGTCAGCTAACTGTGTCAGCCATGGCTCAGTTGATAGCACCCTTGCCTCTGAGTCGGTGGATTGTGAGTTCAAGTCCCACTCGAGAGACTTGAGCACAAACATCTAGGCTCCTTTTTGATGAGACGTTAAACCGAGGCCCCGTCTGCCCTCTCAGATGGACGTAAAAGATCCCATGGCACCATTTTGAAGAAGAGCCGGGGAGTTACCCCCGGTGTCCTGGCCAATATTTATCCCTCAATCAATGTCACTAAAAAACAGATTATCTGGTCATTGTAACATTGCTGTTTGTGGGAGCTTGCTGTGCGCAAATTGGTTGCCGCATTTCCTACATTGCAACAGTGACTACACTTCGAAAAGTACTTCTTTGGGTCTAAAGTGCTTTGGGACGTCCAGTGGTCATGAAAGGCGCTATATAAAAGCAAGTTAGTTTCTTTCTCTCTTTCTCCCTATCTCTTTTTCCTTCTCCTTCCCCCCTTTCCCTCCCTCCCTCCTGTCATTGGTACGCAATCCTGTGAAGCAGTTGGGTACAATCTTGTTCAAAACAAATCAGCCATTGTATTAAAGTATAGAAGTAATCAAATGAATTATGTTATGCTTCATTCATCAAATGATTTTAGGAAAATAATTATCTCTCACCATAAAGCTCTGACATCACATCTTAATTGGCATTTGCTCTGCCCACTCATTATTATTCAGAAGCAGAGTAAAACACTAATGCCCAGTGTTCAGCTTTGCTTTTGTTTTTTATTTTATTAATACTTAGTTTAGTAATAGTTACAAACTCCCTCGATGGCTGTGAGGTTATCTAATGAGCGCTTGAGTCATTTAGATGAACTTGTTGGCCAATACCAAAAACAGTCATGTCCTCAAAGAACAAATAACAACAACTTATATTTATATAGTGCCTTTAACATAGTAAAACGTCCCAAGGTGCTTCACAGGAGTGTTAGAAAATAAATATTTGACACCAAGCCAAGTAAAAAAATATAAGGGCAGATGACCAAAAGCTTGGTCAGCGAGGTTTTAAGGAGCATCTTAAATTAGGAAACAGAGATAGAGAGGAGAGAGAATTCCAGAACTTAGCGTCTTGGCAGCTGAAGGCACGGCCGCCAATGGTGGAGCAATTAAAATTGGGGAAGCTCAAGTGGCCAGAATTGGAGGAACGCAGATATCTCGGAGGGTTGTAAAGCTGGAGGAAGTTATAGAGATAGGGGGGGACGAGGCCATGGAGGGATTTGAAAAGTTTTAAGTAAAGGAAGGATTTGCTCTGAAGATCAGAGACCAAGGGACAGTTGGTGCCAATGATCAGACCAGTAGGTTTGAAACGAGCAAGATTTCCAATCCTAAAAGAAGACAGCCTATTTAAAAGCTGTATTTCAAGATGATATTTATGCAGAGCTCAGCAAAGGCATTTAGTGAAATAGTTGTACCAGTGCTCCACCAACTCTGTTGTAAGATTTGGCCATCTGGCACTCAGCCAAAAGACTCTTTTTAAAAAAAACAAGATTTTGTGGCATTGTGCAAAGCTAATGATATTTTGATGTGTAGCAATTAAGAATTATAAGCTTAATCAATCACTTTAGCAAGAAAATAAAAAAAGAACTGATTGTCATTCTAAGAAAGTATTCTTACTGTTTATTGATTATGCTAAAACATCTGATTTGGTCAAGCACCTGAAGCTATTTGATTTACTGCTATTTTTAAGTTTTTGAAACATCTAATTGGCTCTTCCACAATCTTTATAAAGCTTGTAAACCTTGAAGGTTGTGGTTTGATGCCCTACTCCAGGACATGACTGCACAACCTAGGCTAATACTCCAGTGCATATTGAGGGAGTGTTGCATCCTTCAGGGAGATTACACCAAGGCTCCAGTTGCTTGTGCTGATTCCAAAGCATTTTTTGCAGCCACGTTTTCATGTTGCTGGTCATTTTCAGATATGTACTTCTCAGCTTCCTGGGCCAAATGTTTAATATCTTCCTTGCTCAAGCCACCTTTTTCATTTGTGATGATAATCTTGTTTTCCACCCCGGTGCTCTTATCCTGTCTTGGTAGTGTGTCGTAGCCAACAAAGATGTCGATGTGCTAATCATCAATGGCATGTGTCTTCAAGTGGCTGTATAGGCCAATTCTGGATGCACATGGTCTCTTGCACGTCGGACAAGGGAAGTTCGATGTGCCTGATGCTGACAGTACTGCCACCTGATGTCGTCTATCTCTAGTGTCCTACAGGCGTTGACATCGGCTTTCTTCGAAGGTCTGGCAGGCAGTCCTCGTGAGGATTCGTCACTGGATTTTATTAGCTGCTGTATTCTCGAGGTCCTTTGGTTGGATGCCACAGTACTGGAGGTTAGCCTTGATGCAATCTTTGTAGCGCTTGCGGGGGCGCCCCTGGTGTCTTTGACCTTCACAGAGCTCGCCGTGAAGAAGCTGACGAGGGATCCTTGATTCATCCATGCGGATGACATGTCCAGCCCACCGGAACTGGGCTCGCATGAGCATCACCTCGATGCTAGTCGATTGTGCTCTCTCCAGAACCTCAAAGTTTGACACCCGGTCTTGCCAGCGTATGTGAAGTATAGATCGGAGACTGCGCATATGGAAAGCTTCCAACTTTTTGATGTGATGCCTGTAGGGTGTCCAGGTCTCACATCCATAAAGGAGAGATGAGAGAGCGACTGCTCTATACACCAACAGTTTAGTTGACAGTCGGATGTGGTGGTGACTCAACACTTTAGTGCGCAAGCGACCAAGTGCCTGGCTGGCTTTACAGATCCTTGCATCAATCTCCTTGTCCAAGGACCCATCACTTGATATGGTGCTGCCAAGGTACTTGAAGCTGTCCACTGACTTTAGTTGTATACTGCCGATGAAGACTGTGGGAGCAGGTGCTGTGGTGCCAGGGGCAGACTGATAGAGAATCTCGGTTTTACTAAGGCTGATGGTTAGGCCAAACAATTCTGTTGCCTCGGCAAATTTGCTGAGTATGAATTGTAGGTCCCTCTCCTTGTGTGCCATAAGGGTGCAGTCATCAGCAAAGAGTGCCTCTAGGATGAGTCGTTTCCATACTTTGGTCTTTGCAGCAAGGCGGCGGAGGTCGAACAGTGAACCATCTAATCGATATTTCAGGTAGACCCCAAACTCCAAGTCTTTTATGGCATAATTCAAGACAAGGAAAGGCTCCAGGAAAGGATGGAATCCCTGCCGAAATCTACAAGGCAGTAGGCCCAGCAACTCTCGAGGCCTTTCATGACATAATAACTAGCATCTGGGAAGATGAAGACATGCCACAGGACTTCTGTGACGCTATGATAGTTTCCCTCTACAAGAACAAGGGCAACAAAGCAGACTGTGGCAACTACAGGGGAATATCGCTTCTGTCCATTGCTGGGAAGATCATTGCCCGCATGGTATTGAACCGACTCATAGCTAGTGTCTCAGAAGTAAATCTTCCACAAACTCAATGTGGCTTTCGACCTGGTCGGAGCACAGCGGACATGATCTTTGCACTCAGACAAGTGCAGGAGAAGTGCATTGAGCAGAACATGGACCTGTCTGCTGTATTTATTGACCTCTTAAGGTCAATAAATATAGTCTTAAGGCCTTTGATACTGTCAACAGAGCAGCGCTGTGGTCAATCTTGACGAAACTTGGGTGCCCAAGGAAGTTTGTCCACATCATTGAGCTGTTTCATGACAACATGACAGGTGAAATGCTCTCAGACGGCACAACCATGGCCCCATTTGCCATCTCAAATGGAGTAAAACAAGGTTGTGTACTCGCTCCAGTTCTGTTCAACCTTATCCTGTGCAGACACGTTAATTGGCATCAGTAGCAAATGTCACCTCAAGTTGAGGCAATATGATGGTTCAAGTCAATGCTAATGATCGCAGAACATTGAATAAACTGTGTCCTGGCCAGCATCTTTCCCTCAACTAAAAGTAGTTTGCCTGGTCATTCATCATTATGGGGAGACCTCGCTGTGCACAAAATGGCTGTTGTATTCACCTACACAACAATCGCTGTGCTTTTAAAGTACTTCATTGCATGCTTCGGAATAACTCTGAGACATAAAACATCACACAAAAAATGTAAGTTTTTGCTTACTTTGGAGTTTCACTACGCCGTGATCAGACAGAATGATGAAATACTGAACAGTTTGAGATATATACTGCAATTATATTTTATGTCACCATGTTTCTTTAAACTCTAAAGGTAATGATCATGCACGATGCAACTTGAAGAGGGACAGAACTGGGAGCTATCATTAAAAGAAAAATAATTCATAGTCTCAAAATGGCAATGATAAATGTTTGATTATTGGCTAGGATAGATTGGTGAATGATGCTTAAGGGGTTGACAGTGGATGGGCAATGGCAGACATTTAGAGACCGCATGGATGAACTACAACAATTATACATCCCTGTCTGGCGTAAAAATAAAAAAAGGGAAGGTGGCTCAACCGTGGCTATCAAGGGAAATCGGGGATAATATTAAAGCCAAGGAAGTGGCATACAAATTGGCCAGAAATAGCAGCGAACCCAGGGACTGGGAGAAATTTAGAACTCAGCAGAGGAGGACAAAGGGTTTGATTAGGGCAGGGAAAATAGAGTACGAGAGGAAGCTTGCAAGGAACATTAAAATGGACTGCAAAAGCTTCTATAGATACGTAAAGAGAAAAAGGTTAGTAAAGACAAACATAGGTCCCCTGCGGTCAGAATCAGGGGAAGTCATAACTGGGAACAAAGAAATGGCTGCCCAATTGAACAAGTACTTTGGTTTGGTATTCACTAAGGAGGACACAAACAACCTTCCGGATATAAAAGGGGTCAAAGGGTCTAGTAAGAAGGAGGAACTGAGGGAAATCCTTATTAGTCGGGAAATTGTGTTGGGGAAATTGATGGCATTGAAGGCCGATAAATCCCCAGGGCCTGATGGTCTGCATCCCAGAGTACTTAAGGAGGTGGCCTTGGAAATAGGGGATGCATTGACAGTCATTTTCCAACATTCCATAGACTCTGGATCAGTTCCTATGGAGTGGAGGATAGCCAATGTAAAAAATTTTTAAAAAGGAGGGAGAGAGAAAACAGGGAATTATAGATCGGTCAGCCTGACATCGGTAGTGGTAAAATGATGGAATCAATTATTAAGGATGTCATAGCAGCGCATTTGGAAAGAGGTGACATAGAAACATAGAAACATAGAAACATAGAAAATAGGTGCAGGAGCAGGCCATTCAGCCCTTCTAGCCTGCACCGCCATTCAATGAGTTCATGGCTGAACATGAAACTTCAGTACCCCTTGAGTGACATGATAGGTCCAAGTCAGCATGGATTTGTGAAAAGGAAATCATGCTTGACAAATCTTCTGGAATTTTTTGAGGATGTTTCCAGTAGAATGGACAAGGAAGAACCAGTTGATGTGGTGTATTTGGACTTTCAGAAGGCTTTCGACAAGGTCCCACACAAGAGATTAATGTGCAAAGTTAAAGCACATGGGATTGGGGGTATTGTGCTGATGTGGATTGAGAACTGGTTGTCAGACAGGAAGCAAAGAGTAGGAGTAAATGGATACTTTTCAGAATGGCAGGCAGTGACTAGTGGGGTACCGCAAGGTTCTGTGCTGGGACCCCAACTGTTTACATTGTACATTAATGATTTAGATGAGGGGATTAAATGTAGTATCTCCAAATTTGCGGATGACATTAAGTTGGGTGGCAGTGTGAGCTGTGAGGAGGATGCTATGAGGCTGCAGAGTGACTTGGATAGGTTAGGAGAGTGGGCAAATGCATGGCAGATGAAGTATAATGTGGATAAATGTGAGGTTATCCACTTTGGTGGTAAAAACAGAGAGACAGACTATTATCTGAATGGTGACAGATTAGGAAAAGGGGAGGTGCAACGAGACCTGGGTGTCATGGTACATCAGTCATTGAAGGTTGGCATGCAGGTACAGCAGGCGGTTAAGAAAGCAAATGGCATGTTGGCCTTCATAGCGAGGGGATTTGAGTACAGGGGCAGGGAGGTGTTACTACAGTTGTACAGGGCCTTGGTGAGGCCACACCTGGAGTATTGTGTACAATTCTGGTCTCCTAACTTGAGGAAGGACATTCTCAAGGTTCACCAGCGAAGGTTCACCAGACTGATTCCCGGGATGGCGGGAGTGACATATCAAGAAAGACTGGATCAACTGGGCTTGTATTCACTGGAGTTCAGAAGAATGAGAGGAGATTTCATAGAAATGTTTAAAATTCTGACGGGTTTAGACGGGTTAGATGCAGGAAGAATGTTCCCAATGTTGGGGAAGTCCAGAACCAGGGGTCACAGTCTAAGGATAAGGGGTAAGTCATTTAGGACCGAGATGCGGAGAAACTTCGTCACCCAGAGAGTGATGAACCTGTGGAATTCTCGACCACAGAAAATTGTTGAGGCCAATTCACTAAATATATTCAAAAAGGAGTTAGATGTAGTCCTTACTACTAGGGGGATCAAGGGGTATGGCGAGAAAGCAGGAATGGGGTACTGAAGTTGCATGTTCAGCCATGAACTCATTGAATGGCGGTGCAGGCTCGAAGGGCCGAATGGCCTACTCCTGCACCTATTTTCTATGTTTCTATGTTTCTATGATCGGCAGCACTGAGGCAGAAAGTCAGCAGTTATTGTTGAAATTAGTGCATAAGACCCGAGGAGAATTTGTTTAAATTAAGTGAGTGATTTTCCTGTATGATCCTGTCTGATTTCAGATGGGATCACAGCAGAAATGTGGCGGTATGGTCTATTACATTGTCATGTGCTCAGTTGTCTCAGATTGGCACATAGCACGGAGATAACTCGAGCTGCAGCTCTCTCCCATACTGAAAAAAGCTCTGCTGAAGAATGAGGAAGGGGATGTTGCATCTGACTTGGCTACAATCCCCTTAAGGCCTAGTTTCTGCAACACTAAGAATGTCTAGATTAAAACCATGCAGTGAACTCTTTGTGTGTGGTCTGTAAGTCCTAAGGGTGCAACTTATAGTGTAGTTTATCCTTTGGTGGCTGAACAATCCAATGCGAGAGCCACAGACCCCGTCACAGGTGGGACAGACATTCGTCGGACCCTGTTCAGCCCGTTCACCCACCAAAGGACTCACTTTAGGAGTGGAAGCAAGTCTTCCTCGATTCCAAAGGACTGCCTATGATGATGAATTTATCTTTTGAATGCAATAATGAAATTGCAAAAATTCACGTTCTGGTTAATAGCAGTATGTGTACAGCCTTCACATGCAAGCATAAGTGCTTCCTTTAAATTAAAACCTAACGAGATAAAGTGCCAGACTCATTCCCCGCACCGCACAGTTTCCTTCAGTCAACTAAAGTCGAGCTCTGTTGTGACATATGAAAACAATTTCTATGAATGAGGTGCAACATTCCACCACCACAAGTCAGCTGAATGGTAGTGAGATTGCAACAATTCCCAAGGGAAATGTCGTTTTGGGGCTGTGATACTCCGATCTGTAACCAGGAGTTCAAAGGCCAAGTCTCCACTCCACCTCTGTTGAAGTTTAACAATATTTGTCATTGTTTGCACGACCTGAAGGTAGGGATTGAAAGTAATGGCAGATTTCCAATGGGTATATATGCATGCCCTTTGCTTGTCTACCTCTGTTATCCCTTATGTGCAACTCATTGCCCATCAAGGACAAATGGAGCATACCTCTGTGCCTTGTTTATCGTGGCAAAATCAAATGGGTGTTAAACAGGGTCAATGTGGATCCAACGCCAACGGTAGGTTCATAACTCAAATCCCTCTCCAGTGCACCATTTTCTCTCTTTTCATTTGGCACATAAGCTCTATTGTATCACCCACTAACTCAGTTTGCCTTCACGGGAAATATGTCAAATAAAACTTCTATTCCCTTACTCCTCCTCTCCTTAAATACAATTCCACAGGCACCAGTCACCCTTCATTTAAGACAGAAATAGACAGTTTCTTAATCGATAAGAGGATAAGGGGTTATGGGGAGCAGACAAAGAAGTGGAGCTGAGTCCATGATCAGATCAGCCATGATCTTATTGAATGGCGGAGCAGGCTCGAGGGGCCGTATGGCCTACACCTGTTCCTACTTCTTATGTTCTTATGTTCAGCACATTGCACAAACGGCCATTGTTCAAGTGCAAGTCTGGTACTTAGTCAGTGTTGGCAGGCTATTCAACAATGGCATCACAGCTGAGCCCATTCCAGTCATCAATGCACTTGTATTTTTAGCAGAGGCCACTGGATAGTCTTCTAGTGTTATAAACCACAGCCAATTTTGCTCCATTGTCAACCCAAGATGTTAATGCCAACTGCACTTTCCTCACTGTTAGCCTGGATAAGATCAGCTAACTCAACACACACCAGGTGTTCTGATCTGTATAACTCACAAACACAATTTTCAACATTGGTCAGTCCATACCTGGTGTATTATGTGTCATTTTAGAACTCTCCCTATAGAAAAATGTAGTTATACTGGTAAAGGTGCAGAGAAAAGTTACTAAAATGACAAGGAGACTGGAAAATAAAAAGTAGAAACACATCTGCATAAGCTTTCGATGAAGTTCCACGTGAAAGGCTATTAATTGAAAAAGCTGTCGGGATTCAGGATAATCCCTAGGAATGGATTATAAACTGGCTGCCAGGTAGGAAATTAGTATTTATTAGATGGGTTGTATCAGAATGGGGGGGAAGCATTGAGTCTATTACTGTTTATAATTTACATATTGACCTGGATGCAGAAACTCAATGCAAAATGGCCAATTTTGCAGATGATACCAAATTAGGAGGGGCAGTGGAATTGGAGGAGACATAAATTGCGAATGAATTGGACATCATATGTAATTGGGCAGAATAATGGCAGATGAAATTTAATGTAAACATGTATAAATGGGGAAGAAAAATAAACAACACATATACTCCATGAGGGGTATTGTAACCGCTAAGGAAGGGGCTGTTGCTCAAATTCTGGTTGCACTTCAGTCCCACGCTCCTGATCGTTGAGCATCTGGCGCGGAGGGGAGCATACAGGTCGGAAGGCCTCCTTGTAGGACTGCTCCTGGGCCTGGCCAAGGTGGCCATTAACTGATCCAGGCAGTGGGTGGTTGAGGGAGTCGTTCAGCCCAACTGCCTGCCTCTCTTCCGTGGTTACATTCGCGCTAGGGTGTCCCTGGAGATGGAGCACGCAGTGTCCACCAGTACGCTTGCTGTCTTCTGCGAGAGGTGGGCACCGGAGAGACTGGCATGCATCATCACCCCCGGCAACCAAATTTTATTGCTTAAAAAGTATTATTTGTTAATTTGTTGGTTCTAGTGCCCCTTTATTCAAAGTTTGACTTAAAATAGTTGTCATCATCATCATAGGAATCGAGGAAGACTTGCTTCCACTCCTGAAGTAGTTCTTTGGTGGCTGAACAGTCCAATACGAGAGCCACAGACTCTGTCACAGGTGTGACAGATAGTCGTTGAAGGAAGAGGTGGCTGGGACTGGTTTGTCGCATTCTCTTTCCGCTGCCTGTGCTTGTTTTCTGCATGCTCTCAGCATTGAGACTCGAGGTGATCAGCACCCTCTCGGATGCACTTCCTCCACTTAGGGCGGTCTTGGGCCAGGGACTCCCAGGTGTCAGTGGGGATGTTGCACTTTATCAAGGAGGCTTTGAGGGTGTCCTTGTAGCGTTTCCGTTGCCCACCTTTGGCTCGTTTGCCGTGAAGGAGCTCCGAGTAGAGCACCCGCTAAGGATGAAGCTGAAAGAGACCTAGAAGACTCAACGTTAAACGTGCCCGACCAATACAGGCCAGCAATCAATAAAGCCAATAGCATGTTGAATAACTCAGCCAAAACAGTCAACTAGAAGTCAGACTGCACCTTGAATACTGAACCCATTTCTGGTCACCAAGAAACAAGTGACATTCAAGCACTGGAGGCAGTAAAGAGAAGATCCATAAGACTGATTAACAACGTCAGGGGTCTGAGTTATAAGGAAAGACTGGAGTGACTTGAGCTTTTTACCTTACAAAGGAGACATCGGAGAGGTGGTATTACAGAGCGAAAAAGTTAACCCAGAATATTACTTTGTCAAACTGTGGGAGTAGAACTAGGGGAGAATGTGTTCACATGAGTAAAAGGTCATTTTTAGGACCGGCATCAGGAAATTATTCCTCACATAAAGAGCGATCAACAGGTAGAATAGTGGAGGCAAAAATCCTGGAATCACAAGCAACGATTGGATGCTGGGGAAGGGGAATGATGGGGTGCAGTAGGATCTCTCTGGATGCATGAATTAAGTTGGGCTGAATGGCCGTCCTCAACTGTCATTATGTTGCGGTCTAGTTAACTGGGACTCTTCTCATTGGAGAGGAGATGACTGAGGGGGAATGTGATATATATTTTCATATTAATTAGGCTCAGAGATATAGAGGATTAGTTCTAATTATTTGAATTGGTCGGAGGTAGTATCACTTCACATCACTTCAGAGACTTTTGATTTACACGCCAAAAATTTAGCAGTGCTGTTAAACCCAAACTGCTTTCCATTGATATTACACTCGCAAATCCATCATAAGAGTCTGCAACTTCTAGAGCAGAGAATAACATTGGAGCTTGGATGTAGTCTGAGGGGTGAGATGGTGGAGTAAGTGCGATTCCCATGGATGTAACTGGATGCCTGACTAAGCAGTTCTACATGTCATAGATGGACAATTATCAAGCAGAACTGCTGATGTTTATCACTTCCTTAATTCACTAACATATGTTTCTGCTGGTCACTTTATTACTAATCTCTCCCTGAATATAGCAAATGGAAGCTCAGCGATTTTAAAAACAAAAAGCCAGCATTCCAGAAATTTCTTGAGTGAGTAATAGTGACTGCATGTTGGCAGTCACACGGCAAACCACATCTTTTTGCTTTTACTTGCTTTGGAACATATGATTTATCACATACTGATCCACCTGCTGCTATCATAGTGACGTACCTTCACAGTATGAACCTTCACCGGCATGTCTGTCTGTCTAATGAATGTGCTATTATAAATGTCTTTTTATACGGTCATCGAGTTTAGATCTGTAGGGATAATTCAGAGAGGTCGCGGGGAGGTGGGGATGGCAGGTAAAGAGATCTCCACCTGTTTGCTTGGGGGGGGGGCAGCGGGGGTGGGGGGGGGGGGGAGAACTCCTGTTCCTCCTGGCCCACAAGCAGTGTTGAGAAAGAACTTGCCTGCTAGATCTGACAGCTCCCGCCTCCCTTCAGCTGCCGGGTTTCCCAAACCCTGGGAAACCTGGCCGCAGGCGTTGAGTCCAAATCGCTGAGCAAACCTGAGGCACATTTAAATATTATAATGATCAACCCGCCTCTCCAAAGCTGGTTACTCGGCCAACTCCAAACCAGCTGCAGTTAAGCCGGAAGTAGGCGCATTTTTCAAATTGACCCTACCCCCACCCCCCTCTGCTGATCTTGCCCCCACCCCCTTGTGGGGGTATTCAAATGGCCTCTTATGTGTGGCTCCCCTAACACCTCAGTTGGTCAATGCACTGCCATGTATAGCTGGTCTGACTTTGAGGTCTTAAGCCAGTGAGCTGCAGTGAGGTGACTGTTTGGTGTCCCGCAATTCGTGTACCCGATTTAAATGAGGGGCCTGAAAATCACCCCTTTGCCGCCAATCGGGCACCCAAAAATCAAAATAGACCCCATAGTGTGCAGTGTGTGTCCATAATTCCCCAAATGACAAGTTTTCTAGTCTCCGCTGTATTGTTGATGGAAAGCTGACTGTTTCTAGCCCCAGAACAGGGCGTGGAAATTAAAAATTAATGAATCCGCTTCATTTTTGTACATCTGATGCCACCCTCCTCCACCAACAAGGACAAAGACAGCAGCTGCATGGGAACACCATCTCCTCCAAGTTCTCCTCCTAGTGCCACACCATCCTGGCATGGACACAACAATAACAAACAACTTGTATTTATATAGCGTCTTTAATGTAGTAAAATGTCCCAAGGCACTTCACAGGAGTATTATAGACAAAAAATCTGACACTGAGCCACATAAGGAGACATTAGGGCAGGTGACCAAAAGCTTGGTCAAAGAGATAGGTTTTAAGGAGCATCTTAAAGGAGGAAAGAGAGATGGAGAGGTTTAGGCAGGGAATTCCAGAGCTTAGGGCCTAGGCAACAGAAGGCACAGCCACCAATGGTTGAGCGATTATAATCAGGGATGCTCAAGAGGGCAGAATTAGAGGAGCGTAGATATCTCGGGGGGTTGTGGGGCTGGAGGAGATTACAGAGGGGTGAGGCCATGGAGAGATTTGAAAACAAGGATGAGAATTTTGAAATCGAGACGTTGCGTAACCGGAAGCCAATGCAGGTCAGCGAGCACAGGGGTAATGGATGAGTGGGACTTGGTGTGAGTTAGGACACGGGCTGCCGAATTTTGGATCACCAAGTTTACATAGGGTAGAGTGTGGAAAGCCAGCCAGGAGTGCGTTGGAATAGTCAAGTCTAGAGGTAACAAAGGCATGGATGATAGTTTCAGCAACGGATGAGCTGAGGCAAGAATGGAGACAGGCGAAGTTACGGAGGTGGAAATAGGTGGTCTTAGTTATGCTGCGGACACATATCGATGTTCTTGTGTCGTCAAAATCCTGGAGCCGTAAATCTAACAGCACTGTGTGAGCACCTTCACCACACGGACTGCAGCAGTTCAAGAAGGCCCACCACCACCTTCTCAAGGGCAACTAGGGCTAGGCAATAAATGCCAGCGACACCCACACTCACAAGAATGATTTTTTTTTTAAGTGTTTTGTGAGAATGACCTCCGTGTGCCACTCCCACCCTTGTAACATTTCCACTCGGAGCCTTTCTGCGCAGTGCTGCTGGTCAGCACTGCAAAATACAGAAACCCTGTTGCTGTAGAGATTGCATCTCCGATTGCCCAGTTCGCTGGAGCAGGAATTCTAATCAAACTACAGATGCAGATATACCTGGGGTTGCAATGTCATTGATTCCCTGCAGGTACTGTTGTTTATACTTGGGATTAAAGCCAACAGCATAAAATCTGCATGTCTACATCTAAAAACGGTCGAAAGCTACCTTTGGCGATGGATCATGTTCCTCACACTCAGCAAGCTGTGCAGAGTCTGTGTCAGTTTGACCATTACATTAAATTATCATCGGAAGTCACAGAATAGTTCCCAGTCTACTTGCCTGCTCTCCGGAAGTTGGTTTGTCATCTACTCTAATGTAAATCGGAGTGGTGTAAATCCCTCTGCAAGTTCCCGAATCCACGTTTGCCTCCGGTCCCACATTACATGCTAGTTTATTATGCGTCAGACGTATAATTTGATACTGCCTGCCACATACCATAGTTCAACAAAGTGTCAGCTGTGGGCTCAGTGGGTAGCACTCTCGCCTCTGACTCAGAAGGTTGTGGCTTCAAGTCCCACTCCAGAGACTTGAGCACATAATTCCAGGCTGACACTCCAGTGCAGTACTGAAGGAATGCTGCACTGTCAGAGGTGCCGTCCTTCAGATGAAATGTTAAACCGAGGCCCCGTATGCCCTCTCGGGTGGACGTTAAAGATCCCATGGCACTATTTCGAAGAAGAGCAGGGGAATTTATCCCTGGTGTCCTGGCCAATATTTATCCCTCAATCAACATCACTAAAAACAGATTAACTAGTCATTTACCCCATTGCTGTTTGTGGGAGCTTGCTGTGTGAAAATGGGCTGCCGTGATTCCTACATTACAACAGCGACTACGCTTCAAAACTACTTCATTGGCTGTAAAGTGCTTTGGGGCGTCCGATGGTCGTGAAAGGCGTTATATAAATGCATGTCTTTCCTTCTTCTTTCTAACAGCTTGAATTTATATAGCGCCTTTAACATAGTAAAATGTCCCAAGCCACTTCACAGGAGCATTATCAAACAAAATCTGACACCAAGCCACAACTGAGTGAGGACAAGCTTGGGTTCAGGCGTGTTCTCCTTCCCCCTCCCACAATCAAACAGCCTGCCATTATTCATTATCAAGGCCCATGTATCAATAAGGACCACAGGGATGAGGAACAGGAGGGAGGCTCATGGCCATGGAACAGTACCTCAGCAAGGAGTCAACACCTTCAAGAGAGATGCAGGGAAGAGTAAATTAGTGGGAAAGAAAACACGACTGCTTAATAAATATTTCAGCTCCGTGTTTATAAAGGAAGGTTAAAGTGGGATTGCACAAGTACCTGAGGAAGATGGGGAAAGCCACTCCTGGAGATAAATAATCAAAAGGACACTGTATTAAAAATGGTAATGGGACGAAAAGTAACCAAGGCCAGACAGTTTGCGTCTTAGAACACTGAAGCAGATTGAGGAAGCACTAACCATAATTTTCCAGAAAATCTTTGGAAATGGAAATAGTGTCAAAGATCGGAGGCTGGCAAATACTGCATCTCTGTTCAAGAAAGGGGAAAGGGATGAGCCAGGAAATCACTGGGCAGTTAGCCCTACCTCAGTTGTGAGTAAACTTGTAAATGGTAGATTTTCTGAGTCCTTGCCAACAGAAAGGTACTTTGCCCACTGGCAGCACGTATTAGAAAATCGTGGGAGGAACCTGGCTCAGTGAAGGGGAAGAAGTGTTTGTGTTTCAACTCCGTTTGCAGGGAACCATTTCAAGGCAGGAAAGAAGAAAAAAGGAGAAGTTAGGAAAAGCAGCAAGAAATTATTTGAGTAACTCCTAAAACTCTGGATAAGCGAATAAAATGTTGTGGCAAACAAATGACTCACTTAAAGGGGAACACTGTGTGTTGGGCGGTGCAGGTAGTTTAGTCTTTACATGTATGTCTCTGCAATGAAAAGAGTAAGAAATCCCCATTATAACATAATTCCAAGTTGAAAGACTCCTCCATAAACTTCCTGATCAGGAGGTCTCCTGAGTTCAGGCATGCATTTATAGTAACTGGCACAGTCAAATGATGAGTAGCATGGGGGGAGAACCCTCTGCCTCATGTTTAGCACTGGGTATTGAGCGGTGTGGCAGTTTTTTGGGGGTGGGGGGGTAGGGGAAATTGCGTCGGGCCCCCGTTTGAGGGCGGTAACGGCCGCAAGGCGGGATTTCCTGCGCCAGGCGCAGAAGCCCCGCCCCGCGACCTAAATTCGGGTCACCGCCCCCGAGAGCAAATTGTGCTCCACTTGCTCTAGTGGGGGCGCGAGCGGGGCAGAAGGGATCAGTGAGGGGCACAGAGCTACGCGGTGGGACACGCAGCGCTGCCGTGTAGTCAGGCCTCTCCCCTTCATTAAAGGGGAGAGCCAAGCTGCCAACTCTGCGGGGGAGAAACGGGTCCCTATCTGGACCGCCGGGGAGCGGGGTGCCGTCGCCTCAGCCTAGCACACAAGCGGAGTGCCGAGCTGGAAGATCGCGGCACGGACCCCTGTGATTCAACATCCAGCAGGCCGCAACCGGTAAGTCGCCCAATTTATTTTTCAAATCACCACCTCCCCTTTAAATTTCGCCCCATGAGCGGCCTACAGCCTGGTCACCCCCCACCCCCACCCCACCCCACCCCCCTCCCCGAAGCTGTCGCTGGCGTTGCCTGGCGCAGCATCAGGGGGAACTCCCGAATTTTCGCTCCGGGACGAAAACAAGTCGCTGCGCACGGTGATGACATTGTCATCGCTGACACAGCGGAGCGGGACGTTACCGGTTACCGCCGCGGCTGCCACTAAATGCTGGCAGGATTTAGCCGGAGTCATTAGCGGTGCCACGCCGGGGCAAAATGTGGGGAGTGCAAACGCCCAGAATTTCTCCCCCTTTATTTTCACACACGGAATAAGAGCATTTCTGAAGGTTAACCACGTGGGTGAGACTAGAGACCATGGAGCTGTAGCTCAGCCTGGGTCACAGAATTTACAGAGGGATGCGGGTTGGGAGTGGAAGAAAATTGGTGGGAAGCTTAGAAGGGATTGCAAATCAAAACTGGGACTTTAAACGGGCTGGAAAAAGAATTACCTGGACAAAGTCCAAAAGGGCCGAGAGCAGGGCATTCAAATGAGGGCAAATGTTCAGCTTACGCTTTTTTTATTTGCACAATCTTGCCCGTGGTAACATTTGACACGTACAGGAAAATGATACGTGCTTGTGTGCGAAGGGGGCACTGCAAAATAAGAAATAAAGGTCAAAGCATCATCACAATGTACTGGTGCGAATTGTCAGTAGTGAGGAATCCTCGTCCTTCACAATTAACGTTACAGTAAATTAGCCCTTACTTATCAAAATGACATGTTATCTGGTCAGGGTGGAGACTGACTAACACGGATATCGGCATCAAGGATGGAGTGGCCTTGACAATGCCGTTCAAAAATCTCCAGCCTTGGGCTGACTGGTGGGGAAATCAGAGCATGCAGTGTGAAGCTGATTTCTGTTGGTGGGCGATGACCCATTTTCACTTCAGTCTTGTGTTATGTCTTTGTTCCTGAATCTTAAGTTTCCAATTTCCCTTTTGACATTTCAAGCCCCTGTTTTGTTTGTTAGAGATTTGGAGCAACAGGAAGTTGCTAATTGGGCGATAATCACATGCCAGCGATGAATGTGGAGGTGGATAATGGATGCTGTTTATTCTAACTGGCTGCAGGCTGATCAGTCACAGTCAGTGGCCGTCAACGATATTCAAATGAGAATACATTGCCCACATGCGGAGGTACACAGTACAAACAAACAGTATGCTCAGTCCAAGGGCATTTGAGTGATATTTCCTGTTGTGTAACCTAAGTAGACTTCATAAATTTCCAATTGTTTCAGATGAATGTTGTGCTTGCTTGTTTCTGACTTTCACAGAAAAAATTAGCTGAGTTGAGACAGCTGTGGCATATTTTACCCCAATGCTTTTAAGATTTTCTGAAGCGAACTAACGATTACATTGTTGAAATAATAAAAAGAAAGGGTTCTAGAGACCGATTCCTTTTAATAGAAGAACTATTCAATCAGACACGTGACAGATCATTGGGTAAATGTGTCAGGTGATACAGTAGTAAGCCAGGAGATCCCAGGGTGGGATTTAAACCCACAATCTTCTGACGCGGAAGCGAGGTTCCTAATCACTGAGCCACGGATGACACTGACAATAAGTAGTGGCAGGAGGGCACCACGGCCAAGCCTAATCCTGTTCTGACCCGGAATCCACACATGTGCACCTTCCAGCAGGGGTCACTAAATGGCAACGAGGATGAGGAACTCTAGTTGATCTAGTCATCCCAGGACCAGGAGGGTCAAGGCTAACTCAGAACATAAGAACATAAGAAATAGGAGCAGGAGTAGGCCATTTGGCCCCTCGAGCCTGCTCCGCCATTCAATAAGATCATGGCTGATCTGATCATGGACTCAGCTCCACTTCCCTGCCCGCTCCCCATAATACTTTACTCCCTTATCTCTCAAAAATCTATCTCCATCTTAAATCTATTCAGTGACCCAGCCTCCACAGCTCTCTGGGACAGAGAATTCCATCGATTTACAACCCTCTGAGAGAAGAAATTTCTCCTCATCTCAGTTTTAAATGGTGGCCCCTAATTCTAAGACTATGTCCCCTAGTTTTAGTTTGCTCTATGAATGGAAATATCCTCTCTGCGTCCACCTTGTCAAGCCCCCTCATTATCTTATAAGTTTCAATAAGATCACCTCTCATTCTTCAGAACTTTAATGTCAATCTATCCTCATAGTCAACCCCCACACCTCCAGAATCAACCTAGTGAACCTTCTCTGAACAGCCTCCAATGCAAGTATATCCTTCCTGAAATACGGAGACCAAAACTGTACGCAGTACTCCATGTGTGACCTCACCCATATCCTGTACAGTTTTAGCAAGACTTCTCTGCTTTTATACTCTATCCCCCTTGCAATAAAGGCCAACATTCCATTTGCCTTCCTGATTACTTGCTGTATCTGCAGACTAAATTTTTGTGTTTCATGCACAAGGACCCCCAGGTCTCTCTGTACTGCAGCAGTTTGCAATTTTTCTCCATTTAAATTATAATTAGCTTTTCTATTATTTCTGCCAAAGTAGATAACCTCAGATTTTCCCACATTATGGGCCCAAATTTCCCGAACCTCTTTTTCTGGCGCTCTCACTCAAACTGCGCCGTTTTTGCTCGCCTCCAAGCCCGCCAAAAAAGACCTCTGTTTTCCTGGCAGGCTGTTTCTGCAAACGGGCGCTGCAGGCTGTGTGGGAGGGACTGAAGCACGTTGTCCCTAGCCCTGGCCAAATGGGCTCCCTCATCAGCGGCCCACTACATTCCCTAAGGTAGGACTTCTATTTTTTATTTGTTATGTACTGATTGATTTTGGTGCTTTAGTTGCAGGGTTCCTTCTATTTTTTTTATGTGTTATTTACTGATTGCTTATTACTTTGGTCTTGGTGCTTTAGAAACATAGAAACATAGAAAATAGGTACAGGAGTAGGCCATTCGGCCCTTCGAGCCTGCACCACCATTCAATATGATCATGCAACTTCAGTACCCCATTCCTGCTTTCTCTCTATACCCCTTGATCCCTTTAGCTGTAAGGGTCATCTAACTGCCTTTTGAATATATCTAACGAACTGGCCTCAACAACTTTCTGTGGTAGAGAATTCCATCGGTTCACAATTCTCTGAGTGAAGAAGTTTCTCCTCATCTTGGTCCTAAATGGCTTACCCCTTATCCTTAGACTGTGGCCCCTGGTTCTGGGCTTCCCCAAAATCGGGAACATTCTTCCTGCAACTAACCTGGCCAATCCCATCAGAATTTTATATGTTTCTATGAGATCCCCTCTCATTCTTCTAAATTCCAGAGAATATAAGCCTAGTCGACCCAATCTTTCTTCATATGTCAGTCCTGTCATCCCGGGAATCAATCTGGTGAACCTTTGCTGCACTCCCTCAATAGCAAGAATGTCCTTCCTCAGATTAGGAGACCAGAACTGTACACAATATTCAAGGTGTGGCCTCACCAAGGCCCTGTACATCTGCAGTAAGACCTCCCTGCTCCTATACTCAAATCCTCTCGCTATGAAGGCCAACATGCCATTTGCCTTCTTCACCGTCTGCTGTACCTGCATGCCAACTTTCAATAACTGATGTACCATGACACCCAGGTATCGTTGCATCTCCCCTTTTCCTAATCTGTCAGTATTCAGGATAATATTCTGCCTTTCTGTTTTTGCCACCAAAGTGGATAACCTCACATTTATCTACATTATACTGCATCTGCCATGCATTTGCCCACTCACCTAACCTGTCCAAGTCACTCTGCAGCTTCTTAGCATCCTCCTCACAGCTCACACTGCCACCCAGCTTAGTGTTATCTGCAAACTTGGAGATATTACATTCAATTCCTTCATCTAAATCATTAATGTATATTGTAAATAGCTGGGGTCCCAGCATTGAACCTTGCGGTACCCCACTAGTCACTGCTTGCCATTCTGAAAAGGACCTGTTTATTCCTACTCTTTGCTTCCTGTCTGCCAACCAGTTCTCTATCCACATCAATACATTACTCCCAATACCATATGCTTTAATTTTGCACACTAATCTCATGTGTGGGACCTTGTCAAAAGCCTTTTGAAAGTCCAAATACACCACATCCACTGGTTCTCCCTTGTCCACTCTACTAGTTACATCCTCAAAAAATTCTAGAAGATTTGTCAAGCATGATTTCCCTTTCATAAATCCATGCTGACTTGGACCGATCCTGTCACTGCTTTCCAAATGCACTGCTATTACATCTTTAATAATTAATTCTAACATTTTCCCCGCTACCGATATCAGGCTAACCGGTCTATAATTCCCTGTTTTCTCTCTCCCTCCTTTTTTTAAAAGTGAGGTTACATTAACTACCCTCCAATCCATAGGAACTGATCCAGAGTCTATAGAATGTTGGAAAATGACCACCAATGCATCCACTATTTCTAGGGCCACTTCCTTAAGTACTTTGGGATGCAGACTATCAAGCCCTGGGGATATATCGGCCTTCAATCCCATCAATTTCCCTAACGCAATTTCCTGACTAATAAGGATTTCCTTCAGTTCCTCCTTCTTGCTAGACCCTCGGTCCACTAGTATTCCTGGAAGGTTATTTGTGTCTTCCTTAGTGAAGGGTTCCTTAGGGGCAGGGTTCCTTCTATTTTTTAATTTGCTATTTATTGACTGCTTATTACTTTGGTCTTGGTGCTTTAGGGGCAGGGTTCCTTCTATTTTATTTGTTAATTAATTGCTTATTAATTTTTGTGCTTTGTTTGCTGCTTGGTGGTGCTTTAAGTGTAGTTACTTGCGCCGATTCCTTAACTGTAAGTAAGGTCTTTCTGTGCGAACAAAAGTGGACACATACGCTGCCCTAAGTTAGTTTAGTACAACTTTTTTCTGGCCAAATTGGCATAAATGGTGTGAGTGACTAGGAATGCCCTCTTTTGAAAAAAACTGACCTAACAAAAAAACCTAACTAACTCACTTACACTGGTGCAAATTAAATGGCCATATTTGCAACTAAAAAGATACACCAGAAAAATCAAGTTACACCAAAAAAAAATGGTGCAACGCATGGGGAAATTTGGGCCCTCTATTTCATTGGCCAAATTTTTGCCTACTCACTTAGCCTGTGCAGATTTTTTGTGTCCTGCTCACAATTTGCTTTCCCACCCATCTTTGTATCATCAGCCAACTTGGCTACATTACACTCGATCCCTTCATCCAAGTCATTAATATAGATTGTAAATAGTTGAGGCCCAGCACCGATCCCTGCGGCACCCACTAGTCACTGTTTGCCAACCAGAAAATTAACCTTTTATCCCAACTCTCTGTTTTCTGTTAGTTAGCCAATCCTCTATCCATGCTAATATATTACCCTCAACCCCATGAGCATTTATCTTGTGCAGTAACTTCTTAAATCCAAATACACCACATCCATTGGTTCCCCCTTATCCACTCTGCTCATTACATCCTCAAAGAACTCCAGCAAATTTGTCAAACATGACTTCCCTTTCATAAAACCATGCTGACTCTGCTTGATTGAATTATGCTTTTCCAAATGTCCCGCTACCACTTCCTTAATAATGGATTCCAGCATTTTCCCAATGACAGATGTTAGGCTAACTGGTCTATAATTTCCTGCTTTTTTGTCTGCCTCCTTTTTTAAATAGGGGCATCATATTTGCAGTTTCCAATCTGCTGGGACCGCCCCAGAATCCAGGTAATTTTGGTAGATTACAACCAATGCATCCACTATCTCTGCAGCCACTTCTTTTAAGACCCTAGGATGTAAGCCATCAGGTACATTGTATTAAGTTCCTCCCTCCCTGTAGCCCCTTAATTGGGATGTTTTTAGTGTCTTCTACCATGAAAACCTATGCAAAATATTTGTTCAACGTCTCTGCCATTTCCCTGTTCTCCAATATTAATTCCCCAGTCTCATCCTCCAAGGGATCAACATTTATTTTAGCCACTCTTTTCCTTTTAATGTACCTGTAGAAACTCTTACTATCTGTTTTTATATTTTGTACTAGTTTATTTTCATAATCTATCTTCCCTCTCTTTATCATTTTTTTAGTTGTTCTTTCCTGGCTTTTAAAAATTTACCAATCCTCTGGCCTCCCACTAGTCTTGGCCGCATTGTATGCCTTTGTTTTCAATTTGATAACCTCAGATGGTTATCCCTTCTCTTACAGTCTTTCCTTCTCATTGGGATATATTTTTGTTGCGAGTTATGAAATATCTGCTTAAATGTCTGCCACTGCTCATCAACAGTCCCATACTTTAGTCTATTTTCCCAGAGCACTTTAGCCAACTCTGCCTTCATAGTCTCCTTTATTTAAGCTTAGGACCCTGGTTTGAAAACCTACTTTCTCACCCTCCAACTGAATTTGAAATTCAACCATATTATGGTTACTCATTCCACAGCATCTTTTACTATGAGATAATTTATTAATTCTGCCTTATTACACAGTACTAGATCTAAGGTAGCCTGCTCTCTGGTTGGTTCTGCAACATACTGTTCAAGGAAACTATCCCGGATACACTCTATGAACTCCTCCTCAAGGCTACCCTGGCCAATTTGCTTTGTCCAATCAATATGAAGGTTAAAATCACCCATGATTATTGCTGTTCCTTTATTACAAGCCTCCATTACTGCAGCATCAACTGTTTCTCCAGCTGATATCAACTAGCTGGAGCAGGAATCAAACCAGGAATCTTCCAGTTAGTTTGACTAAGTGCTGCACCATCAAGCTCACTTACCCACTAAACCTTTGGGGAAGTTTAACCATTCTATTCTAAATCCAGATTATTGCACTTGGTTCCTGAAACCAAAATATTTGTTGACAACACACGATTTCCTTCTGATAAAGGTCACGCAATAAATTTTCCAGTAAAACACCACAACAATGTATCCCTTGTGCCAAATTTCCTTCCTTTCAAACTGTAACATGGGAGTTTGTTCAGCACAGAGTTCATAGATCTTTCCTTCTGATAATGTGCAAGTTAGCAGTGGTTTGAAAATAGTGGCCCTGTTGTATCTATTATATTTAAAAAATCAAGGAGTGTGTTTGCAAGTTGTAGCACAACCTCATATTTCCAATGAAATTAATAAATATGACAAGTTTTCCTTTGGTCTGAAGCTTTCAATTATTCTAAATTTCCACTCCGAGTTATCTGTTCTCTGTATTTCTGTATGGAAAATTCCTTTCACAATAATTCACATTCAAATATCAATATTCACGCTTTATAATAAAATGGATAGCGCACATAAAAGCAAAGAAAGATGTTGAAAACGGAAGTCCATTTGGTGAATGTTCTGCGTGTAGAATTGAGCCATATGGACTAGGAAGATCCCAGCTTCAGTCCCCAGTCTGTGCTCAGTTCAGCCCTGGTGCAGGAGGCAGGCTACAATTGGCCTCAAGGAGGCGCTGGATTAAGAAAAGGCAAATCATGCAGGTTTCCCACTCCTGATGCCCAGCAACTGCTTCCTGTTAGAAAGTACACAAGTATGGGGATCGGGTGAGGACCAGCTATGGTGGGCTCCATAATCAAATGTGTGAATCTGGACAGTGATTGTCAGAGTGCTATTTGATTGTGGGGCCCACCATAGCTGGTCCTCACCCGATCCCCATACGTGCACTATCTAACAGGAAGCAGTTACGAGAGGAATTATTATTGGTGTACTATCACCCGTTGAACCATATCCCAGCATTAGTAGCAACAACCGAGGAAGAAAGAAATAAGTTGTAACCACGCAAATGGGCTAAGGGCAACTACAAGCAGCGACCATCCCTTTTAGTTTGTTGTCCTATAGTCCATCAGCTCCTTAGCTGTGATAAATATGTACTATGTAGATGAATCATAAAGGCCAGGTACGATTCCCAGTCTTTGCTGTATTACATAGTATTTACAGCACAGAATGAATTGATTTCAGCTGGGCTGTCACAGTTGGCCTCAGTTCCCCTGCGCTAAGAAGATGTAAATCAGTCAAGGGTCTCGCCCCTGGTCACTGTCCAATTACCATGAATTGGTGTTGGATGAAGATAAGATCTACCATCTTTCGACCACTCTTGACCGCTCAACTATACTGTTTGACTGCTTAGTTTGTCCTGGATGCAGAAGAACTTCCTCCAGCTCCACATCAGTATGAACAAAACCATCCTGTTTGGCTGCTCAGCAAAAACTCCAGACCTTTTCCCCCAATTCCATTCCTCTCCCTGGGAACTCACTCGGGTTCAGTCCAATGGTGCACAACGTCACTGTCCTGTTTGCTCTGAACAAAGCTGCTAACACCACATTTTAGCCACAGCCAAAACTACAATTTCCACCTCTGCAACATCATCTGACTCTGCCCCTATATCTCTCCTACTGTTGCTGATGCCATTGTCACCTCCAGACTTGATTACTTCAACATTCTCCTTCCTGGCTTCGATAGCTCCACCTTTTTCAAATTACACAGGCCATTCTGCCCAACCAGTCCATGCCGACATTTATGCTTCTCTCGAGGATCCTCCCATCTTTCCTCATCTAAATCTATCAGCATAACCCTCCATTCCCTTCTCCCTCATATGCTTGTCTAGCCTCCCCTTAAATGCATCAATAATATTCGCTTCAACCACTCCCTGGAGTAGCAAGTTCCACATTCTCACCACTCCTTGGGTAAAAAAGTTTCTTATGAATTCTGTATTGGATTTCTTGGTGACTATCTTGGTCTCTAGTTATGCTCTTCCCCACAAGTGGAAACATTCTCTCTGTATCCACTCTATCAAAACCTTTCATAATTTTAAAGACCTCTATTAGGTCACTCCTCAGCCTTCTTTTTTCAAGAGAAAAGAGACCCAGCCTGTTCATCCTTTCCTGCTATGTATACTCTCGCATTTCTGGTATCATCCTTCTAAATCTTCTCTGCACCCTCTCCATTGTCTCTATATCCTTTTTATCCAATTTAATCCAAAACCACACCACCCATATCCTATTCCACATTAAGTCCTACTGCCCTATCACTCCTTTCCTCACCAATTGTGATTGACTCCAACTGTCCAAAGTATTGATTTCAAAACCTTTGTCCTGAAGTACAAATACACTCCCTCCCCCCGCCCCAGTCTTAACCCACCCTACCACTGCCATTTCCTTCACGTCTACTTTCTAGCACATGACCATCATTCTTCCAACTAGCCTACTTTATATATCCCATGTTTACCCAATGAAAATCCATTGCAAGCACTCTGCAAAAGTAACTAATTGGCTGCGAAGCACTTGGGATTTCTTGAAGACATGAAAGATGCTATATACATGTAGGTCTGTTCCTTTCTTAAACTGCAACCATGTCGAACAATCTAAGCTTGCGTGTAGTCGAACTATAGCATGCTCATGAATATGTCGCTATACATAAAAATCAGAACAATTCTTGCTCCCAACGTCAAAAAATATATCAGATCACATCTATTGGCAATTTTCATGCACGTGGGTGTGTTATAAAAATAATTAATCAGGGCATTTATAGTTAACCGCTTAGATTCCAGTAAAAAAGACATTTGTTTTTCTTTCAGGATCTGTAAAACTTTTTGATAAAATGTACGTTATTGTTGTAAAAGCATAGCATGGGTAATCCTGCAGGGTTTCACTTGAGATTTGGAAGTATTCATAATCACTATGTTTGATATTAATTGGATTCCCAGAAGGCAGAGAGGAATAGCAGATAAGGTTTCTTGTTATGCTTTGTAGGTATTGTATGGCAGGCGCTGTAAAATGTAGATAGGAATATCCAATGTAAGATGTGAGGACACACAGTACAAAGAATGGAGGCACTTTTTTGTACATGATGATAAAAAGATTTCTATCAAAAAAAGGGAAATTAATTAGATTTTTTGGGAAAGCACACATAAGCATGCTGGGAGTTGGAGAGCTGAGGTGTAGTGATCTGAATGAGTGTGCGTACGCAGTCTAAGGTTGGAATTTGTATTTTGTTTAACTTTTTATTGGACTCTCAAGAAAGTACAGTCACATATTTTATGAAGTTATCATTCACATAGCTGTACATTCACACATTTATTTTCTGGTGCCATTGTCCATTTTAATTGTATGATGCTGGCAAGAGAATGCATTGATATACCTGGGTTTCTTAGCATGACTGCTTGCATCGGAAGCAGGGTTGAGTCAACGTGTTTTGTCTTGGTTACTGAGGAAAATTTGCATCTTTAATAGTTTGTTACATTTAACTGGAATGGGCAGTGGTGCCATCTGATTTGATTTGAATGAAACACCTTGGGAAAAGTCAGAAAGGATCTGGCTTGGATCAATTCAGATTCTGTAAAACGCTTTTCATCCATTTCCTTTTTTTTCTCCCTCCAATTTTCTTCCCTCCTCCTGAAGGCGCCGATCCTTACATAATCCCCTTTGATATCTCACCCAAATAGTTGTTGTTGTTGTATGAGTTCAGATAGTGAATGGGCAGTTAGTTGGACCGCTGAGCATGATTCTGTCCTGATACAATATCCAGCTACATGCACAGCCAGCTGGGACCACAGGACACTCATCACGAGAGAGAGTATTGATTGTTTTATCCTCCTCTTTTAACACGGGCTCTAAGGACAATTATAGCAGTGCTATTTTCTTCTAGGGTAAAATCAATTCACTCAGCACAGACAAGAGGGTGAACATGGGACCTGCCTGGTCTGTTTAGCTCAATTGGCTTGACTCAGTTATAGCTCAGTGAGTAGCATACTCACCTCTGAGTCAGAGGACAGGATTCAAGTCCCACTCCAGAAACTGGAGCACATAAATCTAGACTGACACTCCAGTGCAGTGCTGAGGGAGTGCTGCACTGTCGGAGGTGCCATCTTTCAGATGAGACATTAAACCAACGTAAAAGATCCCATGACACTATTTCGAAGAAGAGCAGGGGAGTTACCCCTGGTGTCCTTGCCAATATTTATCTCTCAATCAACATAACAAAAAAAATTATCTGCTCATTATCACATTTTGGGAGCTTGTTGTGCACAAGTTGGCTGCTGCATTTCCCATATTACAACAGTGACTACACTCTGAAAGTACTTCATTGGCTGTAAATGCTTTGAGGCATCTGGTGGTCATGAAAGGCGCTATATAAATGCAAGTTGTTCTCTTTCTTTTTCTCTCGGGTGGATTGAAAAAATTCCATGGCACTATTTTGAAGAAGAGCAGGGGAGTTCTCCCCAGTGACTTGGCCAATATTTATCGCTCAACTACCTAAATAGATTATCTGGTCATTACACATTACTGTTGGTGAGACCTTGCGGTGTGCAGATCAGCTGCCATGTTTACTACATTGCAATTGTGACTAAACTTCAAAAGTACTTCATTGGCTATAAAGTGCTTTGGGACAACCGGAGGTTATGAAAGGTGCTATATAAATGCAAGCTTTTCTTTCTTTACTCACTGACTTCAACAGCTGAGCCATCGGGAGAGTTCATAAATTCTTCTTTTAAATAACAGCACTACAGAAGTAATCTGTGCTTTTGCAGTGCACAGCAGTTTCAATTCTACATCTTGGAGGGGAAATATTTTGCAGTTTGAACTTTGCAATATATTTTAGCAGAACATTTAGACAACGAGAGCTAGCTCACGAGGATAGGCAGCATCTTACCAGAGATACACCAACTGAGCAAGTAATGAATGGAAGGCCACCTCAGACACACCATCCACTGGGTCCCCAGTACCTTGGTGGATAAATGTACTGTCCAGCCTGACACTCACCCAGAAGATCCTCTGTCCAATCTTGGTCTTTTCGGAGTTAGCTGGAGTGGCAGTGGGGGATACAGAATTGGCCTCAGTTCACCTAGGCTGGAAAGGAGAAAGAGCAATAAGAGCTATGAAGGGAAAAGTCCTGGCCATTCTCCAATGATCCTTGCTGGCATGTGTATGTAAAAAGAAAACTTGCATTTCTATAGCGCCTTTCATGACATTAGGAGGAACACTCTATTGCAAATGAAGTACTTTTCAACAGTGGTCACTGTTTTCGGAAATCATGTAATATCTGGGGGGGGGTTTTGCCTCTCCCAGGAGATTACATGACTGCTGGTGGGCAGTGAGTGTCTCATCACGATGCTTCAGGCATCACGACTGTGTGGCACTAGCTTGATAGACCAAATGGCCTTTTCTTGTCCATCATTTTCATATCTAAATATGAGATGGCAGACTAGGGCTTGACTCTCATGCCCTTGCATAGTAAAATAGCCTGCTGATACTCACTGTCCAGGGTCACAATGAAGAGATGGCCACGTGAGTATCAAAGTCAGGTGAGGAGGTGGGAAGAAATGTGTCCACTAAAACTGAGCAGTTGGTAAGAATGGATGGTGTCCATTCAGAACATTGAACCTTTGAGCATTGAGTTTTGTTAGGGATCTGTTGGCAAGATCTTACAAGCTATGTGATCATCGAACTACAGTACGCGGATGATGTTTGCGTCTGCGCACATTCAGAGGCTGAATTCCAAGCCATCGTCAACATCTTCACTGAGGCGTATGAAAGCATGGGCCTTACACTAAATATCCATGAAACAAATGGCCTTCACCAACCTGATCCCGCCACACAGCACTGCCCTCCAGTCATCAAAATCCACGGCGCGGCCTTGGACAACGTGGTCCACTTTCCATACCTCGGGAGCCAACTATTAGCAAGAGCAGACATCGACGACGAGGTTCAACACTGCCTCCAGTGTGCCAGCGCAGCCTTCGGTCGCCTGAGGAAGAGAGTGTTCGAAGACCAGGACCTCAAATCTGGCATCAAGCTTAAGGTCTACAAGGCAGTTGTGATACCCCGCCCTCCTATATGGCTCAGAGATGTGGACCATATAGAGTAGACACCTCAAAGCGCTGGAGAAATACCACCAGCGCTACTTCCGCAAGATCCTGCAAATCCCCTGGGAGGATAGACACACCAACGTCAGTGTTCTCGCTCAGGCCAACATCCTCAGCATCGATGCACTGACCACACTCGACCAGCTCCGTTGGGCGGGCCACATTGTTCGCATGCCTGACACAAGACTCCCAAAGCAAGCGCTCTACTCGGAACTCCTACACAGCAAGCGAGCCCCAGGTGGGCAGAGGAAATGTTTCAAGGAAACCCTCAAAGCCTCCTTGATTAAGTGCAACATCCCCACAGGCACCTGGGAATCCCTGGCCAAAGACCACCCTAAGTGGAGGAACAGCATCCAGGAGAGCACTGAGCACCTCGAGTTTTCCGAAAACAAGCGCAGGCAGCGGAAGGAGCGTGCGGCAAACCAGACTCCCCACCCACCCCTTCCTTCAACGACTGTCTGCCTCATCTATGACAGAGACTGTAATTCCCGTATTGGACTGTACAGCCACCTGAGAACTCACTTTTAGAGTGGAAGCAAGTCTTCCTCGATTTCAAGGGACTGCCTATGATGATGATGATAATGACAAGCTATGTGAAAATATAAGCTGGATGCGTAGCCAATGGAATGGAGAGAAAATCTGTAAGATTCTATCACAAGGTCATATTTCAGTGCCACTAGCATGTGAGCACAGCTGACAGTGCAAGAAGTTGGTCGATGTCACTTGCCTGCCGTATGGTATTGGTCCGAGTGATTGATGCCCAGGGAGCAATGAAGAGGAGAAAATACATTGAAAGGAAAAACAAATGCTATTATGCTCCACTGGCAGTTGGTTAAGTGAATGAGTAGCTGAGTCACAGCGACTAGGAAGGACGCAGGTTCAATTCTTAACCTATGGTTTCAACTGGGGTGACCACAAGGACATTACATCTGACTTCAGTGTCCTTGGATTAAGAAGAATGATATTGGCCAGAGTTCGTGCTGCTGACTGCTATCTCGCTGGGAGGACAGATGCACAAACATTAGCGTCCTCGTCCAGGCCAACATCCCCAGCATTGAAGCACTGACCACACTTAATTAGCTTCGCTGGGCAGGCTACATAGTTCGCATGTCAGACGCGTGACTCCCAAAGCAAGCGCTCTACTCGGAACTCGTCCACGGCAAACGAGCCAAAGCCGGGCAGAGGAAACGTTACAAGGACATTCTCAAAGCCTCCCTGATAAAGTGCGACATCGCCACTGACACCTGGGAGTCCCTGGCCACAGACCGCCCTAAGTGTAGGAAGTGCATTCGGGAGGGCGCTGAGCTCCTCGAGTATCGTCGCCGAGAGCATGCAGAAATCAAGCGCAGGCAGCGGAAGGAGCGTGCGGCAAACCAGGTTACCTGCCCACCCTTTCCCTCAACGACTATCTGTCCCACCTGTGACAGAGACTGTGGTTCTCGTATTGGACTGTTCAGCCACCTAAGAACTCATGTTAAGAATGGAAGCAAATCTTCCTCGATTCCAAGGGACTGCCAATGATGATGGGGGAAGTGTACAGGCATAGGCATTAGTTGCGGGCACGATTGGGCTTGTGTGTAATGACCCATACAGTTGAACAGTTGAAGGGAAGGGAGAAAAATGGGCAGAAGAAAGAAATATGTGCTGTTAGTGATTAAATTTAATGCAGTTCTATTATAAGGAACAGATCCCTGATGAAGTAATGAATAGTTAGTGACTTATTTGTTTGGTCGGCAGACAAGCTTAAAGTAATCCTTTTATTATCCGTTTCTCTGTGTCTGAATGGGTTTAATAAGGAAGGTCAACAATTAAACTGTTAAATCCCCAACATCCAAACCACAACAATCTAAGCCACAGAATAAAAGATATGTCCTTTTCTCTGCCATTATTGATTGTTATTCATAACACAGCTCATTTATTTGCATAACTGTGAATGAGCAGAAGACATTTAATTTTGGTTATGAATTTTTCGATATTTATAGCAGTAACTATAATGTAGGGAGATTAGATAATAATTACTTGGATTAATGTGCTATTCTACAGAACATTGGGTTTTCTTAAATCAACTCCTTTTTTCCATTAGTGTTTTTTATTAACAGCAGGATCGGTGTCTCAGACATAATGTCTCTTCTGGAGATTAAATTGGTAGGGTACAGTCCGTGATAAGTAGATTGTAATGGTCTATAGAGGTCATATGTGGTCGTTTGAGATTCTACATGGTGTTTGGAGAGAGAGTGTGTGTGTACATGATTTATTGAGACTGTAGATGGTCTATGGAGTTTGTACATGGCCTGTGCAGATTGTACATGATTTATTGAGATCTTACATGGTCTGTTGTAGAGATTGTACATGATGGGTGGACTTTATACATGCTCTATAGAAATTGTATTTGGTCTGTGCAGGTTGTGCATGGTCTGTGAAGGTTATACATGCTATGTGGGGTTCTGTGTATATTCTGTAGAGGTTGTACATGTGCTATGGAGATTGTATGTGAGCTATAGAAACAGCAAGCTTGACTGGCTGAATGGTGTTGTGTTCCGTACTTTCTCAAGTTCTTAAGAAAACATGTATAAAAAGATGTGGTACTAAATGTGGTTGCTTCTCTGCTAATGTCCCTTGATCATGGGGTAAATGCATCACATGGTGTAGCATTGAGGCATCTAGATCAGGAGGATCTTGGGTTTGATGTCTGGTCTATGTTGAATTAATGGATCTTAGCCAGGGCAAATATGGTAGCACTATGACTAGCCTTAGCATTCTCAAGTATGGGAACTTAAAAAAAAATCAACTATGGTTCCTGATCCTGTTCAGTTCTGCTGCAAGACGTCCCTGTGTGAGCATTAAGTGATGGTGGCATCAAACATAATTGTAAAGCCAACCACAGTTGAATAGCCCACAATTATACAGGGCATTGGTGAGGCCACACCTGAAGTACTGTGTACAGTTCTGGTCTCCGAACCAAAGGAAAGCCATACTTGCCTCAGAGGGAGTTCACTAGACTGGTTCCTGGGATGAGGAGATTGCCCTATGAGGGAAAGATTGAGTAGGCTAGGCCTATATTCCCTAGAGTTAAGTAGAATCAGAAGTGATCTAATTGAAACATACAAAATTCTTCAGGGGCTTGACAGGGTTAATGCTGAGAAAATATTTCCCCTGGCTGGGGAATCTAGAACACAGGTCACAGTCTCAGAATAAGAGGTTGGCCATTTAGGACTGAGATGAGGAGAAACTTCTTCACTCAGAGAGTTATGAATTTTTAGAATTCTCTTCCCCAGAGAGCTGTGGATGCTTACTCATTGAATATATTCAAGACTGATGTCGATAAATTTTGGGGAATTAAGGGATATGGGGATAGCGTGGGAAAGAGGAGTTGAGGTAGAAGACCAGCCATGATCTTGGTGAATGGTGGAGCAGGCTCGAAGGGCCAATTGGCCTACTCCTTCTCCTATTTCTTATGTTCCTCAGTTGCATTGGGCCACATGTGAAGTCTGGCTGCTTCGGCGAGGTACCAGAAAGGTGCAAGCACTGAAACTGTACTCCCAGGTCACCCCACTTCAAGAAAGGAGAAGAGAGATCGTGAGAAAGTTGGAAAGCAAAAGACTTGTACATTTTCTCACCAAATTATATAATTCACTCTTACACGTCCCTTCCTAGAAACTGAGGGGTCCAGATATTTGCAGGTAAAAACAAGGGGTCGATATCCATTCAATTGTTAAAGTGCACAGCTCTATTTTTTTTAATGGTTTAAGTCATTATAAGCATTGACACATTTGGTACATATTGTCTACAATAACACCAGTAAACATCATTTATCATAACCGTCAGTTCTGAAATAACCACTTGTGCGACAAAAAGCATTTGCTTGCTGGGTTCCCCTGATAACTCAACTGACTTTATCCAGATAAGGGTTGTCCTGAGTTTGATCACTGGTCTACAGTGAATGGAGTGACAATTAGCTCTACAATTAGCCTTAACATCTTGGGTTAGAGCAGGGAGAAATGACTATAGTTCCCACCCCATGATCGCTGCTCAACAATCCCTGCTGAAACCGGGCTCAGGATCAGTCTGCTGCATTGTCGGCAGCAATCATAAGAAATAGGAGCAGGAGTAGGCCATTCGGACCCTTGAGCCTGCTCCACCAATCAATGAGATCATGGCTGATCTTCTACCTCAACTCCACTTTCCTGTACTATCCCCATATCCCTTGATTCCCTTAATATCCAAAAATCTATCGATCTCTGTCTTGAATATGCTGAACGACTGAGCATCCACAGCCCTCTGGGGTAGAGAATTCCAAAGATTCACCACCCTCTGAGTGAAGACATTTCTCCTCATCTCTGTGCTAAATGGCCGACCCCTTATTCTGAGACTGTGACCCCTGGTTCTAGACTCCCCAGCCAGAGGAAACATCCTCCCTGCATCTACCCTGTCAAGCCCTGTAAGAATTTTGTATGTTTCAATGAAATCACCTCTCATTCTTCTAAACTCTAGAGAATATAAGCCTTGTCAAATAACCTACCATGATCACGTCAAGGTTCACATGAATAATGTCCACTTGAGTAAGGGACTGTAAGGAAGCAATGCCTATGAAACTGTATCTAATGCCTTCAGGAGAGAAGGGCAATGATGAGAAAAATACTTGCACACCCAAATGTAGCACATATCCAAATATTTATCTTGAAATATAATCTGTTGAAAATAGCATCCCGTATTAGGAGAAAATAGCAATCATCTAAGATTAATTATGTAATGTTTTATTCTTCCATTTTTGAGGTTAGGGTAGAGCTAGTTTGTCAAAATCAAACTGTATACTGGCAATCATAACTATTCTGTTTGAAGCAAAATGTGGTTTAAATTACCCCTTTTATTTGCAGTGATGTTGATAGCCAAGCTACAGAACAAAGATGCTAATATTAGCAGACAGATTGCAGGGTTTAAGTTGATAAAGTACATACTGTTTTTGATAATCACTGACAAATGAGCATCAAATGTTCAACCCATTCCACAGAAAGGAGTCATTACATTTAGTTTTAGAAGATTATGACAGATATGCGATCCACTTTACAGTAAATCTCCAAGCTAACAACATTGATATTTAAGTTCTGGCAGCTGATAATTCTCTTATTAAAACCCAACGTTAAAGTTCAAAATCCTAGAATCTGCACATTCAGTTTCACTGTCAAAATTACAGACATGCTAACTATTACTTATTTTGACAGTCAGTTAAATCACCCCTCTTGCTGCTCAGTCACTTGGCAGGTATCATTTATCTACTCAGCCTTGAAAAGCAACATTATGGAGATCCAGCATGAACTCTGACCGTACCTTATCAGTATGCACATTACCACGTGACTGTGTTGTTGCTAAAAGGTTTATCTGGGTACATGAAGTCCCTACTAAACAGTTAAGAACAACATGGTGGAAGGACACGACAATAATGCTTGCAGCACTGAATGCCACCCAAGAAGATAAAAGTTCTTTAAAGGAGCCGTCAAATGCCACGACTGAACTTTTTCCATTATTTTTTTGAAGGGATGGTGTTGACGCCTTGCTGGGGTACAGTTCCTCAGTCACCCTCTACATACCTCACCCAATTGACTTATATGACTGTGGAAAGGAGGGGGAACATCGCATTCTCGCTTAATACTGTCCTCAACTGATGGTGTTTCCAATGTGAGTTGTAGTTAGTAATCAGAAGTAAAAATCCTCACTGACATTTTTCATTCCGTCATCTAGCGGTTGAGGTCAATGGTTGCATCACTACTGCCACCCTGATTGAAATCAGCTAATCTTAGCTAGGATGACAGGTTGGTATCTCATCCAAGTGTCATTCTTTGAGTTTGCCAGACAGTGAGTAAAGGCAGGCTGTTTGACTGTGGAGCCTTCCATAGCCAAACGTAATCCAATTTTGGTCACCCATCTGCCACATATTTAGAAATCTCTAAACCAAGCAACTGGGAAATCTGCATCTATAGAATTTCTATTTGTCTGATGCATAATGCACATTCTTTCCCTGTAGGAACACACTTCACTTACTTAAGTTCATATCTTGGGCGCAGGTTGGCAGAGTCAAGATTTGGGAATCCCAAGTTTGTGCAGGGATGCTATTGAAATTTAGCCAGCTAAAGCCGCACAACTTACTTGTACAGAGCACTGGTAAACCTGTTGCTGTTTGTGCATCTAGCACCACTGTGCCCATTAGGGCATTGGCTAGCAGGGCTATCTGGAAGAATTTCAGTGCCCAGTGGCATGCCAACTCGACTGGTTAGAGAGCTAGCTTGGTTAGTTAATCATTAATAGTACCTTGAAGTAGTGTGGACCTGTGTGTTTGACAAATTGACAAGTAAGAATTTGAACCCTTGCTGGATGGACAATAAGTTCCAGGAGCTTTTCATGGTGAATGGCATAAAACACTGCATCAAATATGTGAATGCATTGACACACATCATACCCCATTGGACGGTGTGAAAGAGCTTAGAACCAGATTCTGAATGGCCTCCAGGTAGTGTCTTTCAGTGGTAGCCATCTGAAATCTTAGATTTCTGTGCTACTCTGAACCCTATGATGATTCCAAGTAATTCTGTGAACCACGGAAAGAAGGTAGAGTGTTGCTGCCTTTGAAGCTTGAAGCTTGTGACTGACCTTTTCTAAATAACCTAATTAGTAACAATGGGCAATTAGGAAAGCATTTTGGGAGGCCATCTAGAGACATACTTACAGTATTAACATTCATCTGGTGTTCAGCATCCTGCAACTTGTGAGGAATGTACATCTACACTGCCAAGTGCATACCACTGGATAGTGATAAAGAGTAGGAACCCAATATGGGTTTTTTTTCTCTCTGCCAAACGCTATAATAACAAATTCATAATCCTCCAGCATAAAAGGAGACCATTTGGCCCATTGTGCCTCCTGGTTCTTTGAAAGAGCTATCTAATTAATTCTCCTTCCCTGCTGTTTCCCCATAGCCCTGCAAATTTTTCCTTCTCAAGTATATAATCCAATTCCCTTTTTGAAACTCATTATTGAAACTGCTTCCAGCACCCTTTCTGGCAGTGCATTCCAGATCATAAGGACTCTCTGCTTAAAAATATTCCCCTCATCTCCCCTCCACCCTCCTGCCCACCCCCGTGACCCTGCATCCTCTCCCCCCGCCCCCCTCACTACCCCGGTGCTTTCGACAATTATCTTAAATCTGTATCCTCTGGTTATTGCCCCTCCTGCCAGTGGAAACAATTTCTCCCTATCTACTCTATCATAATTTTGAATACTTCTATTAAATCTCCACTTAACTTTCTCTGCTCTAAGGAGAACAATTCAAGCTTCTCTTGTCACCCTGTATAACTGAAGTCCCTCATCCCTGGTGCCACGGGTGGAACAGGCTCAAGGGCCCGAAAGGCCTGCTAGTGTTCATATAAAACTCTCCTCCACACCCTGTGCATTGAGAGCAAGCGTAGCCCAATTGCAGCCTTAGCTGAGATCCGGGTGAGGAATCAAACTTGGGGCCTTCTCTTCGATATGGTTTAGTATTCGACCTGATATGCGCATGTTTGCAATACCAGCACAAGCACAATGGGCCGAATGGCCCCCTTCTGTGCTGTATCATTCTATGATTCTATCAGCAGGGATCACTGGATAATAATCAAATGCAGGAACACTGGTTGATTCATTTTCCCCTCTCGTTAGCTCAAGGACACTGAAGCTAATTATAGCCCGACAAGTACTGCCCCTGCTGACATCAGTCAATGTGACACACACTGCGGGGGATCAACCTTCGACCTTTTTGGTCTGTGTGGTTCAGTACCACATCAGGCAGTTCATTTACCTACTAAGCTATCGGGGGTGCTATAAATTAGGTCCTCATACCTACACTGATCACAAATAAAAATTCGGACTGATTCTCAAATATTATCGAATGTCCTTGCCTCCTGACCTCGTTTTATTGGTTCTCTCTCTTTCTTTCTGTTTACGATGCAAACCGTAATGCCGTTTAAAAAAAAAATCTTTCAGTTCAATGTCGAAGTATCAGAGGACAGGATCCAGTGCCCTAATGATCACAGAAGCAGATCCGAATTAACACGAGATCAGCGTGAAGGAAGGCAAAAGTGGCTTTCTGGTCATAATGCCAAGGAGGATTAAAGGTTAAAAAATGATCTTCAAAGCCAGTGTTCCTCAGCAGTTTTCAAGAAACAGAACTTTACACCAGTCCGAAGCCCTTTCAAAGATTTCGCTGGGATTCAATTCAAACCAACAGTTGACCCAGAGGAAGCCATTCCCAGCCAGCAAGTTTGAGGAATTTCCATTTTTTTTCTATGGGAATTCACATTGGGTTTTATGTATTTTGAGTGGGAAAGGTTAGATATTGTATTCTCCTGCAACTGTTAGGGAGTTGACTGGGTAGTGAAAATGTGCGTAATAGTTTAGAACATTTTGTTTGGTGGTTCCCAAGATCAATAATTAAGTTTAAAATTGCAATGATCCCCCCTCCATCACTGTGAGTGATGAGAGGCTAGGGAACATTTTCAAAGGATTGGTACTTTCTGCAACTCACCCACCAATGAGTGTCAGTGGGGTGTTCAACCATGGAGGGCATCACATCCAAGCCTGGTCCTGACCTAACTAATGTTTTTAAAAATTCGTTCACGGGATATGGGCGTCGCTTGCAAAGCCAACATTTATTGCCCATCCCTAATTGCTCTTGAGAAAGTGGTGCTGAGTGTGACTTGCATTTCAGAGGGCAGTTAAGAGTCAACCACATTGCTGTAGGTCTGGAGTCACAAATAGGCCAGACTGGGTAAGGACGGCAGATTTCCTTCCCTAAAGCACATTAGTGAACCGGATGGGATTTTACGACAATCAGGTAGTTTCATGGTCACCATTACTGATTCTAGCTTTTTTAATTCCAGGTTTATTTATTTAACTGAATTTAAATTCCCCAGCTGCCGTGGTCCACATAGAATAATGATACAGCACAGAAGGAGGCCGTTCAGCCCATCGTGCCTATGCCGGCTCTTTGGTAGAGCTATCCAATTAGTCCCACTCTCCTGCTCTTTCCCCGTAACCCAGTAAATGTTTTCCCTTCAAGTATTTATCCAATATGCTCATATTTCAGCAGGGATAACTGCAAAGCAAGTAGGAATGGGAAAGCTGACTGATTTTCCTCCTCCCGAGCCTGAAGACACTGGGACTGATTTAGTGCAGTACTGCCCCAATCAGGATCCACTAGCTTAGTACAGACCAGGGATCAAGCTGGGACCTTTGTGGTCTGTATGATCGATTACCACAGCTCGCGCTCTCTCTCTTCCCCATTCCCGCAGTTGTCTCTACACAGGTGGATTGTAACAGCTTCTTATTCTACACGTGCCCATACTGTCACATCATAGAAACATAGAAAGTAGGTGCAGGAGTAGGCCATTCGGCCCTTCGAGTCTGCACCACCATTCAATATGATCATGGCTGATCATGCAACTTCAGCACCCCATTCCTGCTTTCTCTCCATACCCCTTGATCCCTTTGCCGTAAGGGCCATATCTAACTCCCTTCTGAATTTTTTTTTTTTTTTTTAAATTCATGTCCAATCGTTATCCAATCGTTACAATTCTTTGTCAAACACCAGAGGTCACCCTGCACCAGTCAAGGATCACTCTGCGCCAATGCTCTTAGCCAAAAGGCCTAGAGCCACTGCACCGTTCCTGGAAGTACTGCAATACCAGGTTCGTGCCATGGAGGTGGATGGGTCAGGTCCCCCACACACCTCCGTGGAGGTGGATGGGTCACCAATCCCACCCACCTCCTGTTTACAAAAATGTAAGCATATACCTTCCTGACCAGGGAGAAACCACCCGGACGTCATGGTGGCTGGTCAGGTTAGTTATGCAGATCTTAGCCAAAAGGCCGAGTATATCTAACGAACTGGCCTCAACAACTTCCTGTGGTAGAGAATTCCACAGGTTCACAATTCTCTGAGTGAATAAGTTTCTCCTCATCTCGGTCTAAATGGCTTACCCTTATCCTTAGACTGTGACCCCTGGTTCTGGACTTCCCCAACATTAGGAACATTCTTCCTGCATCTAACCTGTCCAATCCTGTCAAAATTTTATATGTTTCTATGCGATCCCTTCTCATTATTCTAAATTCCAGTGAATATAAGCCCAGTTGATCCAGTCTTTCTTCATATGTCAGTCCTGCCATCCCGGGAATCAGTCTGGTGAACCTTCGCTGCACTCCCTCAATAGCAAGAGCATCCTTCCTCAGATTAGGGGACCAAAACAGCACACAGTACTCAAGGTGTGGTCTCACCAAGGCCCTGTTCAACTGTAGTAAGACCTCCCTGCTCCTGTACTCAAATCCCCTCGCTATGAAGGCCAGCATGCCATTTTCCTTCTTTACTGCCTGCTGTACCTGCATGCCTACCTTCAATGATTGATGTACCATGACACCCAGGTCTCGTTGCACCTCCCCTTTTACTAATCTGTCACCATTCAGAAAATAATCTGCCTTCCTTGTTTTTGTAACCAAAGCGGATAACCTCACACTTACCCACATTATATTGCATCTGCCATGCATTTGCCCGTTCACCTAACCTGTCCAAGTCCCCCTGCAGCCTCCTAGCATCCTCCTCGCAGCTTGCACTGCCAGCTTAGTGTCATCTGCAAACTTAGAGATATTATATTCAATTCCTTCGTCTAAATCATTAATGTATGTTGTAAATAGCTGGGGTCCCAGCACTGAACCCTGCGGCACCCCACTAGTCACTGCCTGCCATTCTGAAAAGGACCTGTTTATTCCCTTTACCTGCCACTCTATCTACAAGCTTTTCTGGACACTAACAACCAAACAACCTCCCTTTTGATTATTGAATAATCTGCCTATAGTAGGGTTGATGTTCAATATCACACGGCCAGCATGGAACCTCGCCCACTGGTGACGTATATAGAGAATCATGACCAGGGTGGCCGGAATATTCTAGTCAAAGCTCAATTAATTACGGTGCATTTGAATGGCAAATTAAAAGAGGCAGATCTGTGTATGTCAGAGCCAAATAAACGATTCCTGCATTGACTTCTGCAGTAGTCAGTGATCCCTGGAGCCTAGATTCACTCTAATCCACAGGTGGAATTACTATGGGAAATTCACAATAATTTGCCTGACATCGCTTCCCTTGTTTGCAAGTCAAAATAGCACTCACATCATTGCTGTGACTTGTCTACAACATTATGAACCATTTGAGGTGTTCTGGACTCCAGCTGGTGCAATTCGAAGCATGGCTCTCTAATTGGGTTGGAGTCAAACTGTAAATGAACTAGGCTCAGCAGCTAACTATTGAATCAAAGATAAATAAACTGCAACAACATCCTATAATAATGGTCAGTGGGAGCTGAGGATTCTGCATGTTATAAAAAGGTGAGTCTTGTAGAAATATAGGGGGAAGAATTAGCTTTAGCCAGTAAAGTTGCTGATGTCACCGGCAACTGGCGTTTACGTCGGCTGAAAATGGTCACAACACTAATGGTGCAAAATTGATCTGGGGGGGGGGGGGGGAGGAGATTGTTGGCACAGCGCTTACCTGCCATGCAACAACGTCCTGGTGGCATTACTGGAGGCATCCGACCCAAAGTTTGTGTGCTGTTGCAGCGTTCGAGCCTCGCACAGCTTCTGGAAGCGAGGCTGTGGAGCTCGCAAGGAATTGTGGGCAACGAAAAGGCCGGAGGATTAAAGGGGTCATGCGTACTGAACTGAAGTGCGAATTAAAGTGAAGTGAAACAATGCAGTTTTCATCCCTTTCTGCCTTTTAAAAAATATTTAACATGAAAAAGAAGTCCCAAATGTGAGTATTCAGCTCTTAAAGCTGATTTCTCCATCTAACCTCAAAAATAGGAAAAATGTCTCAGCACTAATATAAATGGCTCAGCAAGCCAGGGAAGGGCCACCCTGGGTCTTGCACGCAGCTCTCCAGCTTTGTGCAGGGAGTTAACACTGCAAAACAGGCCTTCTACCCACAGGGGTCAGGAGGCCCTCCAGAAAGAATGGCGTGGGAGTATGGCTCTGAAATTCAGGTCAGAGGCTTCCCTCGGGCCATTGCCTCCGACCTGAAACATTTCTACAAAATTACCTGGTGATCCGGGAGGAGCCTACGATTCCAGTGGGGACACCTTCTCTTCCCGCGCTGCAAAAGCGCGCTCCCATCCTTGAGGTTCCCACGCAGAAGGTGCAGTCAAGTGTAACTGCTCAACCAATCAGGTTCAGTATTCTCAATTAATAGCAATGGGAACTCTGTATCTACGAGGCTGCAGGACAGCCTGCAGGAGATGGCATATCTCTGTAACGACCTCCTTTCGGAAGCACAGCTTTCTGACACACTGCTCCTCGGACAGGTCATAGAAACATAGAAACATAGAAACATAGAAAATAGGTGCAGGAGTAGGCCATTCAGCCCTTCGAGCCTGCACCGCCATTCAGTGAGTTCATGGCTGAACATGCAACTTCAGTACCTCATTCCTGCTTTCTCGCCATACCCCTTGATCCCCCTAGTAGTAAGGACTTCATCTAACTCCTTTTTGAATAGATTTAGTGAATTGGCCTCAACAACTTTCTGTGGTAGAGAATTCCACAGGTTCACCACTCTCTGGGTGAAGAAGTTTCTCCTCATCTCGGTCCTAAATGGCTTACCCCTTATCCTTAGACTGTGACCCCTGGTTCTGGACTTCCCCAACATTAATAAGAACATAAGAACATAAGAATTAGGAACAGGAGTAGGCCATCTAGCCCCCCGAGCCTGCTCCGCCATTCAACAAGTTCATGGCTGATCTGGCCGTGGACTCAGCTCCACTTACCCGCCCGCTCCCCATAACCCTTAATTCCCTTATTGGTAAAAATCTATCTATCTGTGATTTGAATATATTCAATGAGCTAGCCTCAACTGCTTCCTTGGGCAGAGAATTCCACAGATTCACAACCCTCTGGGAGAAGAAATTCCCTCTCAACTCAGTTTAAAATTGGCTCCCCCGTATTTTGAGGCTGCGCCCCCTAGTTCTAGTCTCCCCGACCAGTGGAAACAACCTCTCTGCCTCTATCCTGTCTATCCCTTTCATTATTTTAAATGTTTCTATAAGATCACCCCTCATCCTTCTGAACTCCAACGAGTAAAGACCCAGTCTACTCAATCTATCATCATAAGGTAACCCCCTTATTTCCGGAATCAGCCTAGTGAATCGTCTCTGTATCCCCGCCAAAGCCAGTATATCCTTCCTTAAGTAAGGTGACCAAAACTGCATGCAGTACTCCAGGTGCGGCCTCACCAATACCCTGTACAGTTGCAGCAGGACCTCCCTGCTTTTGTACTCCATCCCTCTCGCAATGAAGGCCAACATTCCATTCGCCTTCCTGATTACCTGCTGCACCTGCAAACTAACTTTTTGGGATTCATGCACAAGGACCCCCAGGTCCCTCTGCACCGCAGCATGTTGTAATTTCTCCCCATTCAAATAATATTCCCTTTTACTGTTTTTTTTTCCAAGGTGGATGACCTCACATTTTCTGACATTGTGTTCCATCTGTCAAACCTTAGCCCATTCGCTTAACCTATCTAAATCTCTTTGCCGCCTCTCTGTGTCCTCTACACAACCCGCTTTCCCACTAATCTTTGTGTCATCTGCAAATTTTGTTACACTACACTCTGTCCCCTCTTCTAGGTCATCTATGTATATTGTAAACAGTTGTGGTCCCAGCACCGATTCCTGTGGCACACCACTAACCACCGATTTCCAACCCGAAAAGGACCCATTTATCCCGACTCTCTGCTTTCTGTTAGCCAGCCAATTCTCTATCCATGCTAATGCATTTCCTCTGACTCCGCGTACCTTTATCTTCTGCAGTAACCTTTTGTGTGCCACCTTATCGAATGCCTTTTGGAAATCTAAATACACCACATCCATCAGTACACCTCTATCCACCATGCTTGTTATATCCTCAAAGAATTTCAGTAAATTAGTTGCACATGATTTCCCCTTCATGAATCCATGCTGTGTCTGCTTGATTGCACTATTCCTATCTAGATGTCCCGCTATTTCTTCCTTAATGATATCTTCAAGCATTTTCCCCACTATAGATGTTAAACTAACCGGCCTATAGTTACCTGCCTTTTGTCTGCCCCCTTTTTTAAACAGAGGCGTTACATTAGCTGCTTTCCAATCCGATGGTACCTCCCCAGAGTCCAGAGAATTTTGGATAGATTATAACGAATGCATCTGCTATAACTTCCGCCATCTCTTTTAATACTCTGGGATGCATTTCATCAGGACCAGGGGACTTGTCTACCTTGAGTCCCATTAGCCTGTCCAGCACTACCCCCCCACCAGTGATAGTGATTGTCTCAAGGTCCTCCCTGCCCACATTCCCGTGACCAGTTCTCCTAGTGTCCTGCCTGACATTTGTCCCTCAACCAACGTCCCCACAACAGATTAAATGATCACTTAACTAATTTGCTGTTTGTGGGATCTCGCTCTGCACAAATTGGCTGACCCCTTTGCCTACATAACAATGGTGACTATAGGAACTCATTTGCTTTGAGACAACCTGCGTCCGAGATCATCATCATCATCATCATAGGCAGTCCCTCAGAATCAAGGAAGACTTGCTTCCACTCTTAGCATGAGTTCTTAGGTGGCTGTACAGTCCAATATGAGAACCACAGTCTCTGTCGCAGGTAGGACAGACAGTGGTTAAAGGAAAGGGTGGGCGGGGAGTCTGGTTTGCTGCCTGTGCTTGATTTCTGCATGCTCTTGGCGACGAGACTCGAGGAGCTCAACGCCCTCCCGGATGCAATTCCTCCACTTCGGGCGGTCTTTGGCCAGGGACTCCCAGGTGTCAGTGAGGATGTTACGTCAGTGGGTATTACTGTGTCCGAGAAAGGCACTGTACAAACGCCAGTTCAGTCATTTGTAAAACAATTGCAGAACTCACTGTGGACCGCAGCTGCCCGGTTTTAGTTTTCTTCAAGTTCTGTTCTGTAAGCTGCCAGGACCTTGCACGTCCAAGGTTACATCAGGAATCTCTTTCTTGGAAGAAAAACATTTCTGACAACACATGGCAGTGTCCAGGGGGGGTGGAGGAGGTGGAGGAAGTGGGTGGAGGAATCTGATCTCTGATCAGAGCAAGTTAATTTGCTTTACTGCGATGGTGCATTTGTCCTCACGGCAGCTGTAAGCTCCGATCAAATCATAATTCACAGCTGTAGCCTAAATGGGGGCTTGAATTTTGCAGCACATGCTCGCATAAGCTGGCTGTCGGGTGGTAGTTAGGGATCGGACTGTTGCCATTAGGAATTGAAAATTGATGAGTGGCGGCTAACAAAATTAAAAGGATTTTACAAGTCTGGAAATCCTACTCCAAACTTTGTCAAGAATTTATAGCAACCGTTTTTGCACTGCAATAGAAGAGACGTAACAAGATAATTAAGTTTGCGCAAAAGTGACCTGATGTGAGATAATTTCGAACTACAAGGGCTGTAATTTCCTTTGAATTACTGTGGCATTGGAGCAGTAAGCAAAGTAAAATGGGGCGGATATGTCTACCTCTTGAAATAGTTTGGTCCAACATTGCGCCAGATATTATCCTCCCCAAAAAATCAATGTCTCCATCCCAGTGCATTTAAATGGGATGTCTAATCCATACAACCCAGTATTCCCAACCTTTGCTCCAAACCTGCCCCAAGTTATTACCACCACTGTATAAAGCACCATAAAGTTATCCCTGAGGCAGATACTGCTTGTGGGTGGCCATTTTGTTTGCTACAACTGAAGGTTGATATTACTTTGCCAACATATCGCTCTGTTGGTAATTTTGGAGGTCCTGTATGGACTTTTGCTGCTAGTTTCAGTCAGCTCTGTTTTTAAAAAAATACAAGTTTGAACAAGAGGCATGAGGCGCTACCTTGCCATCACTGGCCGAATGGTGTAATTACAGTGTGACATGTTTACATGGGATGTTTCCATGTTAAATGTGGATATAGGAATTCATAACGCTGAAAGTTGACACAAAAGCGTGGCACAAAAATGACAATCAGAAGTAAAGCTTTGTAGCTGGGAAGTACCTGCAAATGTAAGAGTTTTAATATACTATAGATTTAATCTGACATTGCAAGGCATAGTATTAGAAAACTGGAAAATTATTTTTGCAGTAAGGGCTAGACTTTCGGCACATCATCGCCCATTTATTGCCCATTTAGTGTCCATATAAGTGCTGAGATTCAGGCTATCACCCATATTTGCTGAAAAGTGGAAACTAGCGCCCAATTATTGCCATTTAATCACTGGCGCAACTTTCGGCATACAGGAATGAGTTGCATCGCCCGGCCTATTTTTAAAAAAAATGACATCATCCTCGTACAAGGCTGAGAATACTGTTTATAATGGAAACTAACGCCTGATTATCGCCCAGATTATTGCCGAGCGCTACTTTCGGCATTTCGCCCATAATTCGCCCAAATGATCGCTGGCCCAAAAAGACGCTGAAGAAAAGCTGCAATCACCTGACCTTAACTCGGCACCACAGACACCATTAATGTAACTCGGAGGATCTTTAATAAAAGGCTGCTTGAACTGCTTGTCAGGAGAAGCAATTTGTGAGTGACTTTAAGGGCCTTTTTGACTCGCGCCAATCATCTAATCACATTTGTATTTGTTGAAGACAAATTAAGGGCATTTATAGTGATTTATAGTGATGGGGCCTGTAATTTCTCAACCAGTATTGATGACTAATCACATGCTGCAGGATAGAGATGGGAGAAAGTTTATTGAAGAGCATTATGTGCCCAATCAAAAAGGTGGCAGACTGCTGAGGAGGAGGAGACGTTACACCCAACGCATTTACAGGGATAAGTGATCATACCTGGACTTGTCCGATAACACGTGCGTTAGAAGGCTGCGATTCCAAATGGAGGTCGTCAGTGAGATATGCCAGCTAATTAAGGGAGATCTGCAACCTACCAGTATCATCAGGACCACACTGCCCATTGAGGTTAAGGTTACTGCAAAACTTTCCTTCTATGCATTGGGCTCCTTTCAGGCTTCAGCTGGTGACATTTGCTGCATCTCTCAGCGCGCCACACATTGCTGCATTCGACAGGTGACTGAAGCCCTTTATGCTCGCAGGATGGACTTTATAAATTTCCCTATGACCAGGGAGGCATAGAGTGAGAGGGCTTTGGGGTTCTCGAGAATAGCAAACTTCCCCAAGATGCAGGGAGCAATAGACTGTGTACGCACATCGCCCTACGAGCACCTTTACAGAATGCAGAGATGTTTTGGAACTGAAAGGGATTCCATTCCCTGAATGTGCAGCTCGTTGTCGACCACAAACAAATAATCATGGCAGTAAATGCAAACTTTCCAAGGAGCATCCATGATGCGTGCATTTTGTGTGAGAGCATTGTCTCTGACCTGTTTAAGAGTCAGCCACAAGGTCACGGTTGGATGCTGGGGGCTAAAAGATATGGCCTTGCCAGCTGGCTCATGACCCCACTGCGTAAGCCCCAGACAGAAGCCAAGAAGCGCTACAACGAAAGCCATATAGCTACACACAATATCATCGAAAAGACAATTGGAGTTCTGAAGCAGCGCTTCAGATGCCTGGACCACTCAGAAGGCGACGCACAATACCATCCTGAGCAGGTCAGTGAGTTCATTGTGGTGTGCTGCATGTTGCATAACCTAACTATCAAGAGAGGATAACAATTGCCAGATGGAATGCCGGTTCACCACAGGAGAGAGGGGAGATGGATGAGGAGGAGGATGAGGACAATCAGCCTGGCAATGAAACCATGCCCCCACGCCCCCCCCCCACCCCCCCCACCACCCACAACAACACTGGTAGTTACGCAGATGCAAAACTCTTGCGTCAGCAGCTCATAAATTAACGCTTTGCATGGTTACATTGGTGACAGTTACAGTTGCATTACGTTTCATCCTTGCCTGGCCTGGCCTGGCCATGGCCCATTGTTTCCATCAATTGTATTGATGTTTTACCTTACATTATTAGAAGACACTTCACAACAATGGTAAACTTAAATAAAAATGTTTAATAATTGAACACCTAATTTTAATTTGTTTTAAAATATATAACACCACCCCCCCAACCCCCAACAGTCAACATTTTTAACAGAACAATATAAAAACACCCTCCCACCACCCCCAACAGTGAACATTCAACAATTTTATTTTTATAACAACAACAATATACAGCCCTCCCTGCCTCCCTATCTGCAGCCACACTTCCCTCCTGTACCTTGACGCCTCCTTGTCATAACCCCCCGTTTCCCACTAACTTCCCGAGTAATGGGACCAAGACGTCTTGCAGCAGAGCACCTCAAGGCCTGCTGCTGTGGTGGGGGGGGGAGGGTGATGACATCAGCAGAATGACCTCCGTGGCTGGAGTAGAAGACATTTGTGAAGAAACGTCTTCCGGGTCAGAAGGAAATTCTTCCTCCTGTCTCGCATCTGTCATGGTGGTTGGTGGTACGACACCTTGGGGTGGAGTGCCGTCTCCCGAAACGATCGCATGCCGCAAGGCATCAACAGCTTCGGTCGTCCGCCCCATTGCCCCAACTATCAGCTCCATGCTCTCCATATTCACGTAGACAGTGTGGCAATGTTGCTGATCAAACCACCAAGCGCCTGGAAGAGCTCTCGACCCATGTCAATGCTCGCCCTTGACATTGAGACCATGTTCTCAATGACATCTGCCCATCGCGTGCCTACCTCGCCAACTCAACCTCCGCGGGGGTCGGCGTGGGCACTGAACACCTTGGAGTGGCCTGCTGCAAGCCTCTTGGCCCCGCTACTTCATCCGGTGAGGATGTCGTGGCCGCAGCTACCACAGGTGACAACTCTGGCTCATCTTCCTCCTCCCAGCTTCGTGTTCGTCACCCGTGGTGATGACGACCTGCAGCGATAGAGTGTTGTTGCAGGGGCCTCCCTTTGCACCTGGGGAATCTGGGGAGCTGCAAAACATAATTGAGGTTATTAGAAGAGAAGCGTAGACATGAGAATGCTTGCGCTGCGCTGGCATATGTACAAGGGGCAGCACTACTGCAATAAATGTGAACGAGAGACGTCACATATCATTAACATGAGAGTACAGAAGCTGCATGCGTAACAGTACATCATTCATATATTATAATGAAATGCCATTAAATTATTTTAACTTACCATTGGTTTACCACTGCTTTACACATTACTGACGTGGCACAACAACGGGATCTGCACCATCACGGGTGGCAGAACGATTGTGGGTGCCCACTAATGCTGCAGCATGTTCTTCTAGGTCGGTGAGCGGGTGCAGCTCAGCAGGCCCTCCTCCGGTCCGCCTCCACTCCGCCTGATTCTTAGATATCTTCCTCTGCAAACATGACAAGAACGTGGCATAAGCTAATTGACTAGGTATTATTACGGAAACACAACAGATATTATAATGCACAATTAGTCACCCCACATTCTATTCATTCATAACTTTTGTTATGTAATGATGTGCGTATCGTCCCAGCACCTTAAATGTAATGTAAGCACTATGCCACACCACAGAGGGCGCTGTGGTGGGAAACCCTGGTAGTACCTGCAACAGGTGCTATATAAGGCTGACCACCACACCTGGGAGGCACTCTGGAGCTGAACAATAAAGGACTAAGGTCACAGCAGTTAGACTTACACCAGACCGTGTGGAGTCAGTGATTTGTGTGCTACATACACCACATTGGCAACGAGGAAGCGGACGAACTCCACGCAACCATGGCTACTCTGGGCTCACTAAAGGATTTTACCGTGGGCAATGATTGGGAGGCCTTTACGGAAAGGCTCGAGTACTACTTCACAGCAAACGACCTGACGGAGGACACATACGCAATGAGAGATAAGCGTAAGGCGATATTGCTCCCCAGTTGTGGAGATGAGGTTTACTGTCTCGTCAGGGATTTGCTGGCACCTGGGAGCGCCAGGGACAAGTCATACGAGGAGCTGACTGAACTCATTCGTGACCAGTTGAAACCGAAGGAGAGCATCCTCACGGCCAGATACAAATTTTACCATCACTGCAGACCCGAGGGCCAGGATGTCACCAAATATGCTGCGGACCTCAGGAGACTCGCGGTGCCGTGTGATTTTGGCGCACACCTTGACGAGGCTTTGCGGGACGTTTTCGTCATGGGGATTGGCCACGAGGGCCTCCTTCACAAGCTGCTGGCCACGGAACCCACAGTCACTCTGACAAAGGCCATCACCATCAGCCGGGCATATATGACCTCGACTTGCAGCACCAAGCAAATAATCCACTCGGTCTCGAACCCGGCAGGCACTGTCCACAGGATAGCGCCCACCACGGACAAAACTGCAGAACGTGGCTCTGCCCGGGGCAGAGAGCACGGACCTCGGGATCCTGGAACTCAGAGTCCGCTGAGGGAGGCCAATCAAGCAGCACCATGTTGGCGTTGTGGAGGAAGCCATGGGGCTCACCGGTGCAGGTTTGCGGAGTACACGTGCAATACCTGCCACGTTAAAGGCCACCTTCAGCGTATGTGTAAAAGAAATCGGACTCACCATGTGGCTGAGGAGATGGGGGATGATCCACCATCCAGCGAGGAGCAGGCAGAAGATGATGAGGTGTTTGGACTGTACACGTGTACTAACGATTCGCCCCCAGTGATAAGGGAAGTAAAAATCAACGGAGTCCCTGTGAGTACGGAAGTGGACACGGGCTCGGGTCTGTCGTTGATGAGTCAGAGAACTTTTGATAAACTGTGGATTAACCCAGCTGCACGACCCAAGCTGGTCCCGGTCACGGTGAAGCTGTGTACCTACACCAGGGAACTAATACCTGTTCTTGGCAAAGCAATGGTGCAGGTATCCCAAGGGGACGAGACGCACGCTTTACCTCTGTGGGTCATTGCAGGCGATGGGCCGACACTCCTTGGCCGGAGGTGGATGGGAACGGTCCATGGGAGCTGGGAAGACTTCACCACTCCACAGGCTGCTGCTCCCCAGGGTGCTGCCCTGCCCCGGGTCCCCAGCTGGAGCTGCAGCCTCAATCCCCCCACAGGCAAGTCCCAGGCCTGGACCTCACACCGAGATCCTGCAGCCCCAGTCCCCATAAGCAAGCCCCAGCCCCGGACCTCACACACAGATCCCGCAGCCTCAGCCCCCACAGGCAAGCAGCCCTGCACAGAGGGGCCTAGTGGGGGGGGAGTGAGCCGGCGGGGTGCGAGGGATCCAGGATGGCCGGCGGTTCGGAAGAGCCCCGCCGAGGAGCTGTTAGCGCGGGCGGCGGCAGCAGCTGGAGGTCGGCGGCTACGGAGGCCGTGGGGGACGCGGCAAGTGCAGCCGCTGGAGAGACCACGACGGTCGCAGGAGAGGCGGCAAGTCAGGTGGCAGCGGAGGGGAGCAGAGGCTGCGACGGCGGAGGGCATCCGGAGCGGCGGAGAAGAAGATGGCGGCGGCATCGTGTCGGAGCAGCAGAGCATCAAAGATGGCAGCGCCCAAGGAGAAGCCTCGTGGAATCCTCCTGCATCAAAGATTTCCTTAAAAAGGAAATGCACCTGGGAGTCTTAAAAGGGCCTTACCAAGAGGTGGTCCCCACAAAGGACTTCTGTAAGGCAGAGCGAGTTTAAAATGAGCTATGTTAATGTGAGATAGTGAATTTATAATAAGAATTACTTTTTTAATGCTGAATGGCCACTGTATTTGTGTAAAATAATGGATGAAGTACAATTAATGATAACGGCTAACAAGGAAATCAAGGATCCGTTACCAGTCAATAACCAGTTAATGTGCCAGATAATATGTACCATACTAACACACTGTCTATGCCCACCTGCCTTCCGTTGGACAAGTGTGATGTGTGTATCGTTGTCCTGCGTCCTGGTGGGGGGGGGGGGGAAAGGTGATGTTATGTAATGATGTGTGTATCGTCCCAGCACCTTAAATGTAATGTAAGCACTATGCCACACCACAGAGGGCACTGTGGTGGGAAACCCTGGTAGTACCTGCAACAGGTGCTATATAAGGCTGACCACCACACCTGAGAGGCACTCTGGAGCTGAACAATAAAGGACAAAGGTCACAGCAGTTAGATTTACACCAGACCGTGTGGAGTCAGTGATTTGTGTGCTACATACACCACAACTTTAACATTATCTGCTAATACAGTTTGTATTCACAATGAATTCATGGTTATAGCATCTACATTTCGAGAAAATATTTAATAGGATCGTGTTTACGAACTAATGCTTGACACCAAAAATCTCGCGTACAATCTCCAGGAAAGGCCCCATCCACGGACCATGCCATTTGGCGACTGAGGGGAGGTATTGGTTTATTTGAATTGATGGAGGTCCCCCAGGGGGGGAATCAGGACCACTGGTGAGCTCGGCAGTGACAGAACTGTAATGGGAGGGGGCACCGTGTCCCTGGGCTGTGCACGGAGACCTCCGTGTGGCCGGAACTAATGTCCCAAAGTGTCCCAGGGCAGCTCTCCCCCAGTCCAGGCTGGGTCACTGTGTGAGTGATAGCAGTCAGAGACACTCACACAGTCTGGGTAAAGGTGACCGGTCCCCTCAGTGCTCAGTCGTGCCCCCATCCACCAACGTAACCAAAAAGGAGACGGTGCCCAAGTTAAAGACTTCCTCACAGCACACAAAAATTCTCCTTCTAAACTAAAGTGGTAGAAATGCCGAATGTTTGTGGTCTGTCTGTTTCCAGTCATTCCTTTAAATAATAATAATTAATACTGTTGATTAAATGTAAGGCATCTCAGCAAAATTAGACGTAAAGGGCGCAAGTTCCGACCCCAGTCCAAATCTTAGCAGGGAAGCTACCCAAGATTACCCAGCTTAATTACAATCCGGCAGATTTACATTCTAATTAATGAGTCAGTGCATCATTACAATTTAAAATGTAATAATTTAATACTTACTCTTGTCGAAGCAACCAGGCTGTTCCACCTCTTGCGGCACTGGTCTGCCTCACGCCTATCGTGGGCCACAGATGAGACAACGGCGGCAATATCACCCCATATTTTTTGATATGTCTGGGGGGGAGATTTCCCATGCCCACCTTGGGTTAATTGGGCCCACCTATTCTCAACCTCATTAACAAGGGCCTCATTGGCCTCATTAGAGAAGGCTTTTGCCCTCCTTCTCCCTGACAGCTCCTCCTGCTGCATATTGCTATCACTGGACATTTGTTACCTCAACAGACTGCTTCCCTTCTCTCTCCTTCTCTCTCTCCCTCTCTTTCACTCTTCTGAGCATGCACAGATAACCCCTGAACTCCTGAATCGCGGGGAAAGTTCTTTGCTAAAAAAAAAGTGCATGCACAGAACGGCCGTTGCTATGGATGCCAGCCTTGCACAACTGAATACATCGCTAAGGCCCATTTCACATCGCTAAGGCTATCGAACAACTAGCAGTTTTTAAAATGGGAGATATTCCAGCGATCCTGAAAAATAAAAAAAGCACTAAGACTGGAAATATCGCCCATTTTTGGGCAATAGCGATCATAGTGGAAAGTCTAGCCCATGACAACCAGAAGTAAGGCTTTGTAGTCGGGAATTACTTGCAAATGTAAGATTTTTAATATACTATAGATTTAACCTGAGATTGCAAGGCATAGTATTAGAAAACTGGAAAATTATTTTTGCAGCCGTTTTATGCGATACATTTTACCTAATAATTAACTAGAGCAAGAGATTTCTCATAGGACATCTCACAAGTCCTATGATATTCAGTGGTAGCACTCTCGCCTCTCAGTCTGAAGGTTGCGGGTTCACACACCACTCCAGAGATGAGCAAAAATTCTAGGCTGACACTCCAGTGCAGTACTCAGGGAGTGCTGCACTGTCGGAGGTGCCGTCTTTCGGATGAGACGTTAAACCGAGGCCCTGTCTTCCTTCTCAGGTGGACGTAAAAGACCCCATGGCACTAATTTCAAAGAAGAGCAGGGGAGTTCTGCCTGGTGTCCTGGCAAAAATCTATCCCTCAACCAACATCACTAAAACAGATTATCTAGTTGCTATCATATTGCTGTTTGTGGGAGCTTGCTGTGTGCAAATTGGCTGCCGTATTTCCACCGTTACAACAGTGACTGCACTTCAAAAGTTCCAGATCATAACCACTGCTCCCATTTTTTAGGACAGCAGGTACTGGTGAGAGTTTTGCTATTTACATTTACAGCTCCTCTTTTGTTCCTTTACTTGTCCCATTACCCCACCTCCTTTCGCCTTGCACCATCATCCATTTTGACATTTAATCACTCCTACCTTTGACCCTATCATTGACCTTCCCTGTTGTTCTTTCCTCCCCTCCCACCTTTTCCTGCCTCTACCCTTGCTTAAAACCTGTCACCTCTCTAACTTTTGCCTACTCTGCCGAAAGGTCATCGACCTGCAACGTTAATTCTGTTTTTCTCTCTCTCTCCGTAGCTGCTGCCTGACCCGCTGAGTATTTCGAGCATTTTCTGTTTCTAGTTCAAACCTACTTCATTGGCTGTAAAGCACCTCCTGGGGTTGTGAAAGGTGCATTCTAAATGCAAGTCTGTCTTTTTAATCAGAAGCATGTTGTCAAGTGTCTGTGCCTCTCCGCTGGCTTAACATTAAGGGAGGCTTTCAGCTGGTTGCCGCGACAGCTGCTCTTGCAGTAGCAGAGCACTTGGCTCCGCTGCTCTCGCTGGCACTCTTTAACGCTCGAGTCTGAATGAAAGTGCTCGTGAGCAGAGCAGAGCTGGGTGCCTGTCGACTACACGAGCAGCTGTTACATTAACCAGCCGGAAACCTCTGCGTTGGGTATGTGGAAGCGAGACATGTACCCCTGCGCTTGAAATGTTCTGCTGATTAAAAGTGTCTGACGGAACAAGTTGACGAGGGCTGACCCACTTCGGGGAGATAAAATGTCCCTGCGATTAGCTGCAATTTTTTGCTGTTTCACCCCTCCCTCGATTTTCAACCATTTTTGCCCATTCCCAGGCGACTGGGCAATTTACAGCAATGTCTTGTGGTGCCCTGCTCTAAATCATGCACATAGAAATGACGCCGTGAATATAATCAGTAATCACAGATTTCTGATTAGTTATGGCCTTCAGTTCAACCGTTATCAGAGTTTTTCTTTTGGACTGTAAATAAAAGTAATATATTTTTGCAGTGTGATTTACATGGATTGTTGGTTTGGGAGCAGCTTTGGTCTAAATGGAGATTTGTTTACTTATAGGAAGGAAGCAGCCTGCCTGAGGAGTTTTGTGTCTTGCACAGTGAGTCACTGCATTATTATCACTGTTACTTTGCCAGGCTATAGTAAAGGATGCATTTTGAGTCGACTGTATTTGACAACGAGTCTCTGTTCGTGCCTCTGGTACGTGGTCGTTGGCTCTGTCCTGATTAACTGCATCAGCTTCTGAGACCTCCCTTCACTTCCCATCGGAGACCTATCCCAGCCAAGCCATATTCTGTTACTTGTCTCTTGTATCTCATTCACAGCAGCAGACGGGAGCTGAGGGAACATAACGCAGCTCTCACTTGCTACTGTGCATGTCGCAATTGGCAACCAAAAAAGCCAAGTTAGACGAAGCCCAGCGGGTCTCTCAAAAGTCGGCATGGTTTTTCCAGCCACTATAAGCTGCAGCTGTGATAAAAGCAAGGTACGCAGTGGCCAAGACATATTAGTAAACCATAAAGTTCAAACATAAGGGCCCTAAGAACACCTCAAACTACAGCACAAGCAAGATTGGAAACACTTCTCCCCTTGACCAGTCTCTTCCCACCAACATCCGTGACTCTTCCGACACCCTCTGCCACTTTAACAGTTTCCCGTTTCCCGGCCCGAACTGTCTCCTTTTCACTATGGACGCCTAATTCTTCTGCACCTCCGTCCCTCACCAGGATGGCCTGAGGACGCTCCGCTTCTTCCTTGAACAGAGGCCCAACCAGTCCCCATCCACCACCATCCTCCTCCGCCTGGCTGAAATTCTTACCACTTTGAACAGTTTCCCCTTTTACTCTACTCACTTCGCCAAAATAAAAGGTGTTTCTATGGGAACCCGCATTGGTCCTAGCTATGCCTGCCTTTTGTGGGATATGTGGAACATTCTTTATTCCTGTCCTACTCAGGTCCCCTCCCTCACCTCTTTTTCCGGCACATTGATAACTATATCGGTGCCATTTCTTGCTCTTGCCCTGAACTGGAAAATCTCATTCACTTTGCTTCCAATTTCCACCCTTTCCTCACCTTCACATGGTTCATCTCCGACTCTGCTCTTCCCTTCCTCGACTTCTCTGTCACCATTTCTGGGGATAGGCTATTGACAAACATCCACTATAAGCCCACTGACTCCCACAGCTACCTGGAATACCCCACTTCCTGTGAACTCTATTCCATTCTCAGTTTCTTTGGCCGGAATTTTGCGGGTACTCAGAGAACAGATTCGGATCGGGTCCGCTGTCAAAATAGAAAAGGTTGACTTCGCTGTCAAACCACCTCCACATCAGTTTCCCAAGTGTCGGGTCTGTCAGCCCTTTACAGACCCAACACCAAGGGTGGGGGAGGCAGTTAACAGCTTGTTAAAAGGTACATAACGAGTATTTTACCTTGTACTTACCATTTTTCCAGCTTTTTGCTGAGTTTTATGGCACTCGAGGATCACGTCAGGTAAGTAGGTTTTCAATGACTCTCCATTCCTCTGAATAGGTGACAGTTGCAAAAGTGGTATAAAAGCTTCCATTTCACAGCTGTTCACTTTCCAATCTTAGAATCTGGAGCCTTCAGGATTTGGAAGGCGCTTTTGAGCTTTATGCAGTTTGAAGTGTTTGGAATAAACTCTCTATCCACTGTCACCTCCTTGGAGCAACCTATCTCACCACTGACAGATCGCTTCTCTCCTCTCAACTTCATCTGCCATTGATTCCATCAGCATCGGTGTCCTTGAAAATATCTCACCTTGGTCCTCAGAATCCCACCACGAGCTGCCCCAATGCCAGCATCACCAGGCACACCAACAGCACCAACAACAGCACCAACCTTATCCGCAGTCACCTGATGCTGCACAGGACACAGGCCATCAGCACCCCACCACATTGCTGCCCGGGAGGCCAGGGATGGCCTCACCATGGCCACATTTACTTGACTGCCACATAATGTGCCAGGTTGGCACCACCCCACATCAACACCATAAAGCATCCCTGCAATGCCCAAGCCATTCCTTTCACATTCATCAACATTGCGGGGGGTACCGTTATGTCTCACCATTCACTACAACTCACTAAGCCACTTCCAAAGGCACACACGAATCTGTCCAAGAAAGCAAAGTGTTGAAAATAAAGATTTCAATGTTTGACATAACATTACCAGAAACTTTACATGAACATTGGCTAAAAGACCTAAGTGCCTACCCTTGTGTGTTGTTAGTTGGTATGATTGGACAAGGATGAGGGTGTGTGTGAGGGATGGCTAGTGAGATGGGGATGTGATAATGTAGATAGTGACAGAGGGATGGTGGAGGTGCAAGGTATGTTGGTGTGAGTAAGGATGTGCAGGAGTTGGGTAGGGAAGGCAGAGTGATGGGGATGTGATGAGTGGCACAGCAGGATGAGGTTGAGTGTGGCTTTGCTGTAACATTTTGTGATCTACTGAGATCATTAAAAGATTTGCGCCACTGCAGCCTGGTCCTCCTGACAACATCCCTGCTTGTGCCCTCCTGTCTAATGTGCAACCAGGCTGCGTTGGTGTCCTGGGGAGGTCTCTTCCGCCCATTGGAAGGGAAGAGAACCTCCCTGTGTGCTGTGACTCCCTCATAAGCATATAAAGGGAGACATGAGAGAGCTGGGTGTAGCAGTACATCGCTGTGCAGGCATGTCAATGTTTGCAGCAGCTCAATGCTGTAGAACACTGACAGCACAACTGTCAAAATCAATGTGGCCGTGGTCCCTTTAAGCCATGGTCCTTTTAATTGGCTGGGAACCTCGCAGGGCGGGCTTAACAACCCACATCAAAGTAAAATTATTTTCACAGAGTGGGATGGAGCCAGGAGCAGGGTCGGCACCCACTACTTACCCGGGCCACACCGGACCCACGGAGGTAGGCGAAATCACGGCCTTCATCTCCGCTGCATCTGTTCTGACGACACCACCTTCCGTACTAGTGCTTCTGATATTTCTTTCTTTTTCTTCAACAAAGGATTCCCCTCTACCGTGGTTGACCAGTCCCTCGACTGTGTCTGTTCCACTTCCCGCACTTTTGCATTCACCCCTTCCCCTCCCTCCCAAAACCACGATAGGATTCCCTTGTCCTCAGCTTTCACCCCACCAGCCTCCATATTCAACGGATCATCCTCCGCCATTTCTGCCACCTCCAGCGTGATCCCACCGTCAAACACATCTTCGCCTCCCCTTTCAGCATTCTGAAGAATAGGGGCAGAAGTTATGGTTTGAAATTGTTGAACTCAGTTTTGAAGGCTATAAAGTGGAGGTGCTGTTCCTCATTGAGCTTAGTTGGAAAGTGAAAGAGGCCGAGGACAGAGAGGTCAGAGTGGGAGTGCAGTGGAGAATTAAAGTGACAGGCGACTAGAAGCCTGTCCCTTCACAACACCCTGGTCCACTCCTCAATCCACCCCCAACACTCCTCCCCTTCCCACAGCACCATCCCATGCCACCACAGAAGATGCAACACCTGCCCTTTTACTTCTTCCCTTCCCAGTGTCCAGGGCCCCAAACACTCCCTCCAGGTGAAAGAGCAATTTACTTGTACTTCTTGCAATTTAATATACTGTATTCGCTGCTCACGATGTAGTCTCCTCTACACTGGGGAGGCCAAACGTAGATTGGGTCCGTAAGGGTGACCCCGAGCTTCTGGTCGTCTGTCATTTTAATTCTCTGCTCCACTCCCACTCTGACCTCTCTGTCCTCGGCCTTTCACTGTTCCAACGAAGCTCTATGTAAGCTCAAGGGACAGCACCTCCATTTTACAGCCTTCTGGACTCAATATCAAGTTCAACAATTTCAGACCATAACCTCTGCCCCTATTCTGCTGTATCTATTTACACCTCATCTAGGCCCATCTTTTGTTTCTTTACTTGACCCCTTACTATCTCCTTTAGCTTTGTACAATCATACATTTTGACATTTAATCATTCCTGCCTGCCACCCTATCACAGACTTTCCCTTTTGTTCTTTCCTCCCCTCCCTCCTTTCCCTACACTTGCTTAAAATCTATTACATCTCTGACCTTTTCCAGTTCTGATGAAGGGTCATCGACCTGAAACGTTAACTCTGTTTCTCTCTCCACAGATGCTGCCTGACCTGCCAAGTATTTCCAGCATTTTCTGTCATTATTTCAGATTTTCGGCATCCCCAGTATTTTGTTTGTGTAGTAACACTTTCTGACTGGAATGAACTTGAGGTTGCCCAAACCTCTGTTGCCCGTGTCCTAAATCACACCAAGACCCGTTCGCCCAGCATCCCCGTGCTTGCATTAGCTCTCGGTTAAGCAACGGCTTGATTTTAAAATTCTCACTCTTCTTTTCAAATCCCTCCATGGCCTCGCCCCTCCCTATCTCTGGAACCTCCTCCAGCCCCACAACCCCCCGAGATCTCTGCGCTCTCTGGCCTCTTGAGCAGCCCCGATTTTAATCGCTCCATCATTGGCAGCCGTGCCTTCGGATGTCAAGGCACTGGAATTCCCTCCCTAAATCTCTCTGCCTCTCTACCTCTCTTTTCTCCTTTTAAGATGCTCCTTAAAATCTACCAACTGCCCTACTATCTCCTTATGTGGCTCGGTGTCAAATTTTGTTTGATTATGCTCCTGTGAAGTGCCTTGGGACGTTTCGTTATGTTAAAGGCTATATAAATGCAAGTTGTTGTTGTTGGAGTCATCAAGCAAGCAGTCACTGTACTTTTTAACCCCACTCTTTGTACAAATGGGATGATTTTACAATCACAAGAATGAAATTGTGATGGTAAAAAATGGCTTTTCAAAGTGCTTCTGCACAGTCAGTTCAATGTAAATTAGTTTGGGGGCCTGAGCAGTCACTTTTTGCCAATGGGTATCCAATAAATTTGGAAGGTTTTACAGCTCTTGCCTCTCAGCTCCAGGAGGGAGCTAAACTACTCAATGCATTGTTCTACGATCACTTCCACAAGCATTGCCCATTCAATGCGATTACTCGGTTAATCATTAAATATTCATTCCTGTTAAATGAATTTAAACTGAGTTCAATTAATGCAACCATTTTCAAGGTACCTTTTTTTAATTGAAATCGGACGGATAATCTGCAGTGAATCTGGTTTAAAAGGCTCTTTGTTTAAAAAAAAGGATTTTTTTTTCAGTTGGATCTTTGACCTCTCATAAAACTCTTCAGCTGTGCTCGCAGTCTGTGACGTGTGTGTGAGATCGATTTTGACAGGTAAGAAGGAGGAGGATCAGTAGGCATTGAGGCCGGCAACTGATGTCTCATGATTTGAACCTGCCCTTCACCCCTTCTCAGGCGGCCACAGTTGGTGGGTGGTGGTCTTTCCCCGGGGCAGCTACTCAATGCGAGCAGCTGCCTATCCTCCCCCAGCCCCACCTCCCACCAGCTCGCCATCACCTCCAGTCAGATGTCGAGTCATACTTCAACCACGCTTATGTGGTTTGGTGAGTGTACAAAATAATAATCAAGCGAGCACTGCAATGAGAACATATCACCACATGCAACACTCTCTGAGGCTATTTGTGAGTGGGTTAATGTCTAAAACAGAAGCTGGGTCTGGCTGGAGAGCCAGATCTCTCTTTAGCCTGTTCTTTTAGAAAACAACCTCCTGTTTCTTTGTACGAGATCTGCTGCGATATTATTGCTGCTGCTACTTGTGCTCTTTGATCTGTGTTAGACACGACTTGCATTCGTTGCTAATCTTGTGGAGATTTTGCAGTAAAATAAACAATCTAAATGGCGCAATTTTCTTTTAAACGTAATTATATTTGTAGAATGTTTCCTGCGTGAATGTAATCAAAATAATTCTCTTTTCCTCTCCTGAAGGCACTGGCTCACGCTGGGATTCAGTTCCATATGCCTGCAGTATCTCACCCAAATGGCTATTCTGCACATGTGAACCGAGACAGTCAGTAATGGCAGCTTATCAGTCATGGAGAGCATCACAGTTGAGTCCAATCCTCTCCTCACCCGATGTTCACGCTTGCAGCAGGGGTCACTGGACAGCAATCAGGAGCTGATTTTTCCCATCCCTAGACCAGGAGCATTAAAGCATAATGCAACATCCTCGCGTGCTGGTAAGACGAGCAAACACGGTATGTACCAAAGAATCAAACCAGGGACCTTCCTGGTCTGCGCAACTTAACAATACATCGCACTTGGCACTTGCTGCTCGCCTATCCTCCATCAGCTCACCATTATCTCCAATTGTGCATCTCGCCATAAACCATACTTACATGGATTAGTGAGGATGCGAAGTCATTACTTCATTTAAGACCAAATATATTACAGCAACAAGGCACATTCTCAAGGCATTTCACAGAGGCGGAATCAGACAAAACTGAATGCTGAGCGGCATTCAATATGAGTGGTCATATCTCTCTCTGCAGAACAATACCCAGTATAGGGCAATGCTTTCAGGAACAGGGAAGAGAAAAGTGAAGATAATTGGGGAAAATGGAATTCATTTTTAAATCCCAAATGTGGACTTGAAGTGGATTTGTTGAAAAATGTGTGCCCTATTAAACCTGCCTTGTGCATGATTGGGGTATTTGACACTGAAATCATGCATCATGGCTCTAGACTCTGTCACCTGTGTTTTAAAAGAACCCAATAGGAGGAGACTGATGAAAGTAAATGTATGCCCTACCTAATTGCTGTCAATCGGTCAATCTCCTTCTCCAGGTCGATTCTCTACTTCAGAATTTTCAAAGATACATGTCAAATGCTGACTGAGTAATTGATCCACATATCTGTGATATTTGGTGGTAAACATTGCTGGTAAAACCAGGAGCACTGATTATTATTTGAATGGTGACAGATTGGTAAAGAGGGAGGTGCAACGAGACCTGGGTGTCATGGTACATCAGTCATTGAAGGTTGGCATACAGGTGCAGCAGGCGGTGAAGAAGGCAAATAGTATGTTGGCCTTCATAGCGAGAGGATTCGAGTATAGGAGCAGGGAGGTCTTACTACAGTTGTACAGGGCCTTGGTAAGGCCACACCTTGAATATTGTGTAAGTTTTGGTCTCCTAATCTGAGGAAGGACATTCTTGCTATTGAGGGAGTGCAGCGAAGGTTCACCAGACTGATTCCCGGGATGACAGGGCTGACATATGAAGAAAGACTGGATTGACTAGGCTTGTATTCAATGGAATTTAGAAGAATGAGAGGGGATCTCATAGAAACATATAACATTCTGACGGGATTGGACAGGTTAGATGCAGGAAGAATGTTCCCAATTTTGGAGAAGTCCAGAACCATGGGTCACAGCCTAAGGATAAGGGGTAAGCCATTTAGGGCCGAGATGAGGAGAAACTTCTTCACTCAGAGAGTTGCGGGCATGTGGAATTCTCTACCACAGAAAGTTGTTGGGGCCAGTTCGTTAGATATATTCAAAAGGGAGTTTGATGTGGCCCTTATGGCTAAAGGGATCAAGGGGTATGGAGAGAAAGCAGGAATGGGGTACTGAAATGCATGATCAGCCATGATCATATTGAATGGTGGTGCAGGCTCGAAGGTCCGAATGGCCGACTCCTGCACCTATTTTCTATGTTTCTCTGTTTCTATGTTATTCTTGGCGTTATGTACAACTTCGACATTACTGCAACTGAAGCCTATCTTGTGGAGCAGATATGCATGTCCTGAACAATTACATGGACTGGAGTCTCCAAAGTGGAAGTGTTAAATTCTCAACACTGATGTCCTTCACCTTAAGAGGGAGGGGGGGAAAAAGAGAAATAAGGTTGGTGGGAGTTTGAAACTCTGTTCCGCAAACAGCAACTACTGATCGATCAATTGTTAATTTTAAATCAGAAATTGATAGCTTTTTGTTAACCAGAGGTATTAAGTGATATCAGCAAAAGGCAGGTATATGGAGCTAGATTGCAGATTACCCATGATCTCATTGAATGGCGAAACAGTCTCAAGGGTCTGAATGGCCTACTCCTGTTCCTATGTTGCTATATAAATATTTCTAAAGAAACTGATGAATCAAATCAGATACTCAACAACTTGCATTCATTTACTGCTTTTAGCATAATAAAACGTCCCAAAGAGATTCCATCACCATCATAGGCAGTCCCTCGGAATCGAGGAAGACTTGCTTCCACTCTTAGAATGAGTCCTTCGATGGCTGAACAGTCCGATACAAGAGCCACAGTCCCAGGTGGGACATACAGTCATTGAGGGTAAGGTAGGGTGGGACAGGTTTGCCTCATGTTCTTTCCGCTGCCTGCGCTTGTTTTCTGCATGCTCTCGGCGATGAGACTCAAGGCGTTCAGCGCCCTCCCGGATGCACGTCCTCCAATTAGAGTGGTCTTTGGCCAGGGACTCCCAGGTGTCGGTGGGGATGTTGCACTTTATCAGGGAGGCTTTGAGGGTGTCCTTGTAACATTTCCTCTGTCCACCTTTGGCTCGTTTGCCATGAAGGAGCTCCGAGTAGAGCGCTTGCTTCGGGAGTCTCGTGTTTGGCATGTGGACAATGTGGCCTGCCCAGCAGAGCTGATCAAGCGTGGTCAGTGCTTCAATGCTGGGGATGTTGGCCTGGGCAAGGACACTAATGTTGGTGTGTCTGTCCTCCCAAGGGATTTGTAGGATCGTGCGGAGGCATCGTTGGTTGCATTTCGCCAGCGACTTGAGGTGTCTGCTGTACATGGTCCATGGTCCAATTTACAATTTACATGAATGATTTAGATGAAGGAATTGAATGTAATATCTCCAAGTTTGCAGATGACACTAAGCTGGGTGGCAGTGCGAGCTGCGAGGAGGATGCTAGGAGGCTGTAGGGGGACTTGGACTGGTTAGGTGAATGGGCAAATGCATGGCAGATGCAGTATAATGTGGATAATTGTGAGGTTATCCACTTTGGTGGCAAAAACAGGAAGGCAGATTATTATCTGAATGGTGACAGATTAGTAAAAGGGGAGGTGCAATGAGACCTGGGTGTCATGGTACATCAGTCATTGAAGGTTGGCATGCAAGTACAGCAGGCAGTAAAGAAAGCAAATGGCATGTTGGCCTTCATAGCGAGGGGATTTGAGTATTGGAGCAGGGAGGTCTTACTGCAGTTGTACAGGGCCTTGGTGAGACCACACCTTGAGTATTGTGTGCCGTTTTGGTCTCCTAATCTGAGGAAGGACATTCTTGGTATTGAGGGAGTGCAGCGAAGGTTCACCAGACGGATTCCCGGGATGGCAGGACTGACAAATGAAGAAAGACTGGATCAACTAGGTTTATATTCACTGAAATTTAGAATAATGAGAGGGGATCTCATAGAAACATATAAAATTCTGACAGAATTGGACAGGTTGGATGCAGAAAGAATATTATCGATGTTGGGGAAGTCCAGAACAAGGGACACAGTCTAAGGATAAGGGGTAAGCCATTTAGGACTGAGATGAGGAGAAACTGCTTCACTCAGAGAGTTGTGAACCAGTGGAATTCTCTACCACAGAAAGTTGTTGAGGCCAGTTCTTTAGATATATTCAAAAGAGAGTTAGATGTGGCCCTTATGGCTAAAGGAATCAAGTGGTATGGAGAGAAAGCAGGAATGGGGTGCTGAAGTTGCATGATCAGCCATGATCATATTGAATGGAGGTGCAGGCTCGAAGGGCCGAATGGCCGACTCCTGCACCTATTTTCTATGTTTCTATATTTCTATGTCTCTGAGCCATACAGGAGGGTGGGTATTACTACAGGCCTGTAGACCATGAGCTTGGTGGTAGATTTGAGAGCCTGATCTTTGAACACTTTTTCCCTCAGGCAGCCGAAGTCTGCGCTGGCGCACTGGGGGTGGTGTTGAATCTCCTCATCAGTGTCTGCTTTTGTTGATAAAAAGGCTCCCGAGGTATGGGAAATGGTCCACGTTGTCCAGGGCCGCACCGTGGATCTTGATGACTGGGGGGCAATGCTGTGCGGCAAGGACAGGCTGGTGGAGGACCTTTGTCTTGTGGATGTTCCGTGTAAGGCCCCATGCTTTCGTATGCCTCTGTAAATACGTCGAATCCCCAAGGAGATTCACAGGAACGATGTCAAACAAAATTTGACACGGAGCTACATAAGGAGACATTATGGCAGATGATGAAAAGCTTGGTCAAAGTGGTAGGTTTTAAGGAGCACCTTAAAGGAGGAGAGAGAGGCAGAGAAACCGAAAAGTTTAGGGAGGTAATTTCAGAGCTGGGGCCTAGGCAGCTTAAGGCACGGCCGTCAATGGTGGAGTGATTAAAATCGGGGCAACTCGAGGTGAGGTTGCATTATTCGGGTGCACAGAAATATAGAAACATAGAAAATAGGTGCAGGAGTAGGCCATTCAGCCCTTCGAGCCTGCACCACCACTCAATAAGATCATGACTGATCATTCCCTCAGTACCCCTTTCCTGTTTTCTCTCCATACCCCTTGATCCCCTTAGCCGTAAGGGCCATATCTAACTCCCTCTTGAATATATCCAATGAATTGGCATCAACAACTCTCTGCGGCAGGGGATTCCACAGGTTAACAACTCTCTGAGTGAAGAAGTTTCTCCTCATCTCAGTCCTAAATGGCCTACTCCTTATCCTAAGACTGTGTCCCCTGGTTCTGGACTTCCCCAACATCGGGAACATTCTTCCCGCATCTAACTGTCCCATCCTGTCAGAATCTTATATGTTTCTATGAGATCCCCTCTCATCCTTCTAAACTCCAATGTATAAAGGCCCAGTTGATCCAGTCTCTCCTCATATGTCAGTACTGCCATTCCGGGAATCAGTCTGGTGAAACTTCGCTGCACTTCCTCAATAGCAAGAACATCCTTCCTCAAATTAGGAGACCAAAACTGAACACAATATTCCAGGTGAGGCCTCACCAAGGCCCTGTACAACTGTAGTAAGACCTCCCTGCTCCTATACTCAAATCTCCTAGCTATGAAGGCCAACATACCATTTGCCTTCTTCACCGCCTGCTGTAGCCGATGTGCCAACTTTCAAAGACTGATGAACCATGACACCCAGGTCTCATTGCACCTCCCCTTTTCCTAATCTGCCGCCATTCAGATAATATACTGTCTTCGCATTTTTGCCCCCAAAGTGAATGTCCTCACATTTATCCACATTATACTGCATCTGCCATGCATTTGCCCACTCACCTAACCTGTCCAAGTCACCCTGCAGCCTCCTAGTGTCCCCCTCACAGCTCACACCACCATCCAGTTTAGTGTCATCTGTAAACTTGGAGATATTACACTCAATTCCTTCATCCAAATCATTGATGTATATTGTAAAGTGCTGGGGTCCTAACACTGAGCCCTGCGGCACTCCACTAGTCACTGCCTGCCATTCTGAAAAGGACCCGTTTATCCCGACTCTCTGCTTCCTGTCTGCCAACCAGTTCTCTATCTACATCAGTATATTACCACCAATATCATGTGCTTTGATTTTGCACACCAATCTCTTGTGTGGGACCTTGTCAAAAGCCGTTTGAAAGTCCAAATACACCACATCCACTGGTTCTCCCTTGTCTACTCTACTAGTTGCATCCTCAAAAAATTCCAGAAGATTTGTCAAGCATGATTTCCCCTTCATAAATCCATGCTGACTTGGACCGATCCGGTCACTGCTTTCCAAATGCGCTGCTATTTCATCCTTAATAATTGATTCCAACATTTGTCCCACTACTGATGTCAGGCTGATGAATCATGACACCCAGGTCTCGTTGCACCTCCCCTTTTCCTAACCTGTCGCCATTCAGATAATATTCTGCCTTCGTGTTTTTGCCCCCAAAGTGGATAACCTCACATTTATCCACATTATACTGCATCTGCCACGCATTTGCCCACTCACCAAACCTGTCCAAGTCACCCTGCAGCCTCCTAGTGTCCCCCTCACAGCTCACACCACCACCCAGTTTAGTATCATCTGCAAATTTGGAGATATTACACTCAATTCCTTCATCTAAATCATTGATGTACATTGTAAATAGCTGGGGTCCCAGCACTGAGCCCTGCGGCACCCCACTAGTCACTGCCTGCCATTCTGAAAAGGACCCATTTATCTCGACTCTCTGCTTCCTGTCTACCAACCAGTTCTCTATTCACATCAGTACATTATCCCCAATACCATGTGCTTTGATTTTGCACACCAATCTCTTGTGTGGGACTTTGTCAAAAGCCTTTTGAAAGTCCAAATACACCACATCCACTGGGTCTACCTTGTCCACTCTACTGGTTACATCCTCAAAATATTCCAGAAGGTTTGTCAAGCTTGATTTCCCTTTCATAAATCCATGCTGACTTGGACCGATCCCGTCACTGCTTTCCAAATACGCTGCTATTTCACCCTTAATAATTGATTCCAACATTTTCCCCATTATTGGTGTCAGGCTATACCTCCAATCCTCCAATAAAATTATGGCCCTGATATTGATATGAAAGTGGCATCTGAGCTGCAGGGGGGTGGGGTGGAGGGGGTTGGAATTGCACAGGGGGAACCTAGAAATCAACTGAGCAGGTCGAAATCTGCGATCGAATTCAATTGTACCAACTAATTTTGATTTCCGGCTTGCATGTCCCCAAGCTGCACAGGGGGCGTGATGCGCAACCTCAGCTGTATTTAATGGGGACAGTGCACAAGTGCAAATCGGAGGAGTTCAGGATGGCTGGTGGACATAGAGCGGCAGCAGTCAGATATTATAATGCTTTGTTGGAATTATTGCTTGTGAAGTCAGGAGGAAGAGGGACAGACTTTGCCCCAGCAGTGGGAGGAAGAAACCTGCTGCCTTCACCAATAAGGTGTGGTTGGAGGTAGTTGTGGAGGTGAGCAGCAAGAGCGTAGGAAGCAATTTAATGACCTAACCAGGTCAGGAAAATTTGCTGATTCAACTATATCCTGAGCTTCAAGCCGCGCCCCCCTTTCATTCTGTCTTCCTAAGCATTCTCCATCACATCACTCCTCACACCCACTTCACTTTCTATTACCACCCCATATATCCATCCACCATCGACACTTGCCCAATCCTTATGCAATGCGATACATGTTGTCAGCTGTGGCTCAGTAGGTAGCACCCTCGCCTCTGAGTCAGAAGGGCTTCGAGTCCAGGGATTTGAGCACAAAAATCTAAGCATTCACTCCAGTGCAGTGCTGAGGGAGTGCTGCACCGTCGGAGGTGCTGTCTTTTGGATGAGACATTAAACCGAATAAGTGGGCGTAAAAGATCCCATGACACTATTTCGAAGAAGAGCAGGGGAGTTATCCCCAGTGTCCTGGCCAATATTTATCCCACAATCAGCAAAACAAAAACAGATTATCTGGTCATTATCACATTGCTGTTTGTGGGAGCTTATTGTGTGCAGCTTATCTGCCGCGTTTCCCACATTACAACAGTGACTGCACTCCAAAAGCACTTCATTGGCTGTAAAGTGCTTTGAGACGCCTGGTGGTCGTGAAAGGCGCTATATAAATTCAAGTCTTTCCTTTCATAGTCACCCTCACCAAATGCACTGCATCCATCGAGTGAATACCAGACCTTCACTCACTCTGTTTTTTTGCCCCTTGTAGGAGGGAAGAGGAAACAAAACGTAAGGCAGAGGATCGCCACAATTAGCCCAGTTCACTGATGCAGAGGAGGATGTCATAGAGATAAGTTGCACATCTGCATTCCTCTCAGTCGGAGATGGAGAGACAAGGAGCTCGCAGATAACTGGTGACAAAATTACAAATATCTCTGTATTTTATCAATGACGGAATGATGAGAAGACTGAGTACGGCGATTTTCAAGATTGTGACATTGCCACGACTAAATCAATCTGCATTTTTTTTGTCTTCCAGGGTCTTCAGGCATACAGAAAGTGTGGCAGGACATCCATGAGGATGATTTCTTAGAGAACGGCATTCCTTCTGAGAATGCACCATCACAAGACGTGCATCAATGCACCAGTGCAGATACTCCAGAGACTGGAGCACAAAAAGCTAAGCTGACATTCCAGTGCTGTATTGAGGGAGTGCTACACTGTTGGAGTTGCCGTCTTTCGGATGAGACGTTAAACCGAGGTCCCGTCTGCTCTCTCACAGGTGGACATAAAAGATCCCATGGCACTATTTCGAAGAAGAACAGAGGAGTTATCCTCGGTGCCCTGGCCAATATTTATTCCTCAATCAACATAACAAAAACAGATTATCTGGTCATTATCACGTTGCTGTTTGGAGCTTGCTGTGCACAAATTGGCTGCCGTGTTTCCTACATTAGAACAGTGACTACACTCCAAAATTACTTAATTGGCTGTAAAGCACTTTGGGATGTCCAGTGGCTGTGAAAGGCGCTTTATAAATGCATCTTTCTTGTTATCACCATTCTATGCTCCCCTGTTAATTATGCAAATATATTAATTGCTCACCATCAACTAACCTTCACGCTATATGTCGAAGACTGCAGCATCAGCATGATAAGATATTTCTCATTTACTTGTCTTATGCAGCACTTTCAATTAAGTCATATCAGCCACAACTAACATGATAATAACTATGCACGAGCTCACCCTGCAGAAGCGACTCTCACATCAATTCAATGCACATGAAGTAGTTATCCATTTGTAAATGTAGCAATTCCAATTCACCAGATCCAAAAAAATCTTTTAAAGAAACCCAGGCACAAATCTCTATTACTATGCCATTTAATCACCTTATTTCCAAGTCTGGAATCATGCACGAGGCCAGTGATAGACCGTTTTCCCAGAATTCTACCCGTTTAAACACCAATAAAATCCTGGAATCCCATGCAATGAAAATGGAATTTTACTTAACTCAATCATCATATACGAATGACCTTAATTTTAAATGGATTGAATGATCACCAAACATTGGAACAATCTCATCGTCCCCTCTTAGGAAAACAACTTATTCAGCTATCATAATTTAATGGCCCGTTAATATTAGTTTAGGTGTCTCTTAGAGCTTCCACCATCTTTTTTGTTTTATCTCTTTCATCTCCTGAAGTTACTGACTCCTTCAGTGATACAATCCCACTGGTGCCAGCGCCACACCAGTACCTCAAGGGGCCGAAATTCATCACCTCACCGCCTGCTGCCGCTGACTGCCGCCGACATTGCTCTGCTTGATCCGCCCAGTGCCAATTTCAAGGTGGCGTGGAGCGGGCGGGGAGGGGGGAGTCACCGGGAACCGCCCGCTGACGTCAGCGGACGGCCGAGTGGCGCAACTGACCTCCCGCCCGCCGAGCTCCCAGATTCCCATGGGCAGGAGCCGGCGGGATTCGGCAGGAGAACGGGGGTGGACCGTTGCGTGGAAGCTGGTCAGTCCCCGACGGTGAGTATGAAGAACCTGAAAAAAAGGTAAGTGAGCATTTTTTTTTAAATCCCACAACGGCTTATCTGCATGGAGTCCCCTGCAGGTCTTCCAATAGTTTTTTTATATTTTTTCAGGTCTTCGAACCTCCGTGGGCCCGACTCCATCCTCGGCACCACTTGGGCAGCAAGCGCCTCTGCCACCGAGAATGAGCCCTCCCACCCGCTGCTGCCCAGATTGGCAGCGTACGTCGTCCCGCCGACCTTCGAGGGACCTCGGCAATGAATATCCTGCCGAGAGTACCGTTAGGTACCTCAGCGGCCGTCGGCGGCACTTGGGCTGGCAGAGGCCTTGATGAAAATCGACCCTCAAGACACCATTGTTAATGGAAGCTTTGATAGCTAACGTTGTCATGTGTAATGTATTTGCTTCATGGGTTCTTTGCTTAAGAATTCATAGCAACACATTGCTATTAAGAACTAGTTGGTTTATTAACAAAGGTTTAACAATCACACTACACATTACCAGTTCAGCCACCAGGCTTGCAACTGCATACCCTCATCGTGGATAAGCTAGACCCAACTGACTGGGGTCTTACTGAGTCTTGTGAACATCACGTGACTTGCTACGCCACACACAATTTTAAGTCTGGAATCATGCACGAAGTCACTGATTTAAGTAGAATATTAAATCAAGTACCCCCTTTTGGCAAGGGCACGAGAACCCACAAATTTCCAAATAAAACTTTAACAGAAACTTAAATCAAATTAAAACTTGGTTGCCGGGGGTGATGATGCACTCCAGTCCCTCCGGTGCCCACCTCTCACGGAAGGCCGTGAGCGTACTGGTGGATACTGCATGCTCCATCTCCAGAAACACCCTGGCGTGAATGTAGCTGCGCTCTGCGTGGACCTGTCAATGGCCACCTTGGCCAGGCCCAGGAACAGTCCTACCAGGAGACCCTCCAACCTGCCTGCTCCCCTCCGTACTGGGTGCACTAGCTCTACAAACCTGTGAGCATGCTCACAGTTACATACATTACAGCATGCTTCTCTGCCATTAGGGTATATCACCTGCCCTCACCTGTGAAGACTTTTGGGGGATATTATGGGGTACAAATTGGCATGCATTGTGCCTGTTTGTTAGGCGTAAAGCGGGCACGAAGCATACATATTTGGCAGTGGGGTGATCTGCACCCAGGATGGCCTGCTCCCAATCTGCACAGGCATTGGTCCCACTACTAAATCGTGGGGACCATTTCTTGAGCCTCCGCAAAACAGGCACTAGGCCTCTTAAGGATGTTAATGGCGGTCTAATACCAGTTTAAGGACCCCTTTATAAAATTCGTTATCAATGAACGGGCCTGCCCCACACAAGCTTTTTAAGCGGCCTCTGTGGTCACCAACAAAAGATAAGTGTTTAGTGTTTTTTTTAAGAAATAAATATTCTGTGGAGCCAGGAGGAGCAGGGCAGAATGGGGACCAAACTTAGAACTTTCCAAATATGTATGGCTCAGTATCACAGCAACCAGTGTGTTGTCCACTAATTCAACAGCGAACGCCTCTCACTGCCTTCTCATTCTTTGCAATGGTTTCTCCCTTTGTAGAAAGAGCTGATAAAGGGAAAAAAAGATAGATTTCTACAAAGAAGAGAAAAAACTGACCTAACATTAATGCAGCTTTACCTGGGTCTACTTTTGCTAGTCTTAAGGGGTTTAACAGAATAAGCATCAGGAATCAGCAGACAGATATAAGGTTCCTGGAATCTGAGTGTTTTTATTAAAAAGAACAATATAAAAGAATATACTTTGATCTGATGATATCCAAGTTCTGATGAAAGTTCATCGACCTGAAACGTTAATTCTGCTTCTCTCTCCACAGAGCTGCTGACCTGCTGAGCATTTTCCAGCATTTTCTATTAATATACTGAAGCAAGAATTATGATAAGATATATTTAGACTTCAATATACATTTACAATACACTTCATGCTTTAATCACTTCCAGATCACTCGCCATTAGCAGGAGTCAGCACCAATATTTTCCACCAACACCTAGAGTGTGACTTTAAAGTGCTGATTGTAATTGCCTCTTGGGAATTATTTGTAGCATCCTGACAATGGGTGAGCTATTTCTATTTAAATACATCACGTTGGGAATTTGAGAAAATATGTCCTTCAAACAACTGAGCAACTTTGTTGTACAAGATAACAACAATGTACATTTAAATAACTCCTTTAATATCGAAAGAAAAAGCGCCAAGGCCACTTCACAGAGCTGTAATCAGAATAAACTGGACGAAGGAGATATTCGGAGGAGTGACCATAAGGTTGGTCAAAGAGGTGGATTTTAAGCAGTGCCTTAAAAGAGCAGAGGGAGCTGAGTAAGTAGAGGGATTTAAGAAGGGAATTCTAAAGCTGCTGAGGGCACAGTCACCAATGGAGGCTTGAAGGGAGGGAGGAATGCACAAGAGGCCATTAGCTATGAAACAAAAAGAAAGACGTGGATTCATATAGCGCCTTTCATGACCACCGGACGTCTCAAAGCGCATTACAGCCAATGAAGTACTTTTGGAGTGTCGTCACTGTTGTAATATGGCAACCAATTTGCGCACAAGCGAACTCCCACAAACAGAAACCAGATAATCTGTTTTTGCTATCTTGATTGAGAGATAAATATTGGCGAGGGCACAGGGGATAACTCTCCTGCTCTTCTTTGAAACAGTGCAGTGGCATCTTTGACGTCTACCTGAGAGAACAGATGAGACCTTGGTTTAATGTCTCATCCAAAAGACAGCACCTCCAACAGTGCAGCACTCCCTTAGCACTGCACTGAAGTGTCAACCTAGATTTTTGTGCTCAAGCCTCTAACGTGGGACTTGAACCCACAACCTTCTGACCCAGAAGCAAGAGTGCTACCCACTGAGCCACAGCTGACATTTTCAAACACTTTGGGACATTCTGAGTACGTGAAAGGTGCTATAGAAGTTCTTAGGGTTAAAAATTCGGTTGCTTAGCGCCACTGTTTAGCGCCCGAGAGGGGCGCTAACTGGCCACTAAGCACTTACTGCCAGAGCGCCGCGCTGTCAGCGCCTCCCGGGAACTTCAGTGGAGGTTTACCGGTGTCGCTGACAGTTAGCGCCACTCACTTGGTGATGTCAAAGCTCGTGCAACGCCTCGTTAGAGCCGTAGTCGCAAACTTCAGTGGGTTCGTCTGCCTTAGCGCCTGGTGCTAATCACAACAGGGAAGCAGGCGTTCTCCAACCTCCCGGGGCGATAAGGAAACGGCTCAGCAGGTGGGTAGTTATAAGATAAGAGTTTTTTCATTTACGTTCAGTTATTTTGCATTTATTTAACTTTGATTACTGTTTACGAGTGTTGAAATGACCTCCCTTGCATTTATGGTCACTCTTCAGGTGGTCCAGCTGACCTCGCATTGAGGCGCCGGGATGCCAGTTTCCTAGAGCCTGAACTTCAGCAGCGCTCCCGCGTTGTCCCCATGTATCAGGGTTAGCGCCCTAAGAGGGGTGTGTAACAATTCCCTTAGTGCTCCACTCCGCTCTTGGGGCGCTAAAAGTGAATATCCCCAGTTGGAGGCGGTAAACATCGCCCGGCGCTAAAGTTAGCGACCAGACAGTGTCACCGCCTCAAATCGGGCAATGCCGAATTTTTAGCTCTTAATCTACAATAATGTATCAATTTTTACAAAAGAAACTGTGGGCCTAATTTCGCTCGGTATTTTCTATCGTTAATTTACATCTCTCCTCTTTCTCTCTTTTAGGTCCAAGTGCCACACATTGCCTGAGCACTTTGACTGAAATATGACAAAGAAACTACCAGCTGATGTGTTTAATGTACTGGCACCATGTTAGTTCAGATTCCAGAGAACTAGCATACATGAGCCGATCCCAGCATTTACATCACTAAGCCTCCCTTATCCTGGCAGCCGACTTTCAGACCATTGTGGGTACGAGTCCACAACTGGGACAAGGAAACCGGATTCAGCAGTGTTAAACAGCAGATCTCCCAGAATCCAAACAGTGCCGCTTTAAAAATCGCTGTAAAATAGCTAGTTACAACACCTAAATTGAGCTGACGCACAACCATCTTAAGAGTCTGTGGCAGTTAATGTTGTTTAAACTAGATTAATAGATTACATTGCCTGCAGCTGCATTTAAAAGCCCACTCACTCTGCCATTGATAGAGAAATAAAAGTTTGTCTCTTGCTCCTGGGCTGGGGGTGGTGTGGGGGAAGAAATCAATCAGACATCCCACTCCCGATCGCTATCCAATTAACCCCGCTGGAAATGCGAGGGTGCAATTGTTGGGTGAAGTTAGTAATAGGCTCAAGTTTGAGCAGGTTGGGCCAACTATACTCATATAAGTTTAGAAGAATGAGAAGTGATCTTACTGAAACACATAAGATACTGAGGGGGCTCAACAAGGTAGATGCAGAGAGGATGTTTCCACTCGTGGGGGAGACTAGAACTAGGGGGCATAGTTTCAGAGTAAGGCATCACCCATTTAGAACTGAGATGAGGAAGTATTTCTTCTCTCAGAGGATCGTAAATCTGTGGAATTCTCTGCCCCAGAGAGCTGTGGAAGCTGGGTCATTGAATATATTTAAGTTGGAGATAAGACAGATTTTTGAATGATAAGGTAGTCAAGGGTTATGGGGAGCGGGCGGGGAAGTGGAACTGAGCCCAAGATCAGATCAGCCATGATCTTATAGAATGGTGGAGCAGACTCGAGGGGCCAAATGGCCTACTCCTGCTTCTATTTCTTATGTTTGATGCTTCTGTCAACTCTCAGGCCTAGATTTAACATTCGGTGTTGTTTTATCTTCAGTTATAATTTTATTTTGAAAGAGATACTGCTGGCATTAAAGTAACGGCAACGACAGAATCTTGGCTTTGCTGTGTAATTTCACGAAACGGGTCATTTGCAACTTCAGCCTTGAATCGTGACCCTTGCTTGCCAGATGTGCATATAAAAAAGAAAGACTTGCATTTATATAGTGCCTTTCATGTCCTCAGGATGTCCCAAAGCGCTTCTCAGTCAATGAATTAGTTTTGGAGTGCAGTCACTGTTGTAATGTAGGTAGTGCAGCAGCCAATTTGCGCACAAGCAAGCTCCCACAAACAGTGCCACAGGATCTTTAATGTCACTTGAGAGAGCAAACAGGCCTCGGTTTAACATCTCATCTGAAAGACGGCACCTCCGACAGTGCAGCACTCCCTCAGCACTGCACTGGGAGTGTCAGCCTAGATTTATGTGCTCAAGTCTCTGGAGTGGGACTTGAACCCACAACCTTCTGACTCAGAGGCAAGGTTGCTATTGAAAATTGAGGCATGCATTTTATTTGATTTTTCAACCATTTTTTCAAGAGCCCACTCCCTCACGGCATTATTTTTTTTTTGCTTTTAATGAGCGAGCTTATTCTCGTGCCGAGCCTGAAATGCTTATGCGCAGAACACTTCTAGTTCGTTGGCAGCAGTTGCATCCTTGAAAAAGTCCCAGAGGTTCCGAAATTGCCCACCGTCCAAAGCGAGTCACATCAACCAATGCATGGGGGGGCCAAACTGCAGAAATTCAGCACTTTGTGTTCTTTTTTTGGAGCAGGTCGGAAGTGGCCTCATCATCGGGGCGGAGTAGCCGACGCTCAAAGTCATCCGTGCCGCGCTGCTGATGTCATCGCACTGGCGCGTCACAATGTCCCTTCCCAGCAGTTAAAGGAGAGGGCCGCTGCGAACTCTGCAGCCACTTTAGTGGCAAACACTGGGCCACCAGGGAGGGTTTCGGCCGGGCCAGTGGCCTGGCACCCAAGAGGGGGTGCCGGGCTGCCTATTAGCGGCCTGACTGAACCCGCAATCATAATTGTCGGCCTGAACTGGCAGGCGTCCGACAAAAAATAATAACATGGCGTCGCCAAGCCAACAGAGAGTGTACCGACAGCAGAAGCTGTCAGTGGCACTGACCGGTGGCAGCCAGGCTCCCTCGGCAATTCCAGGAAAGGGGCAATTTACCGAGAGACTATTTCAGGAAGGGGTCGGCATCGGCCGGTAAGACGTCACACCGCGGCAAAAAAACGGGCGGAGTGATCCCCTACACCAAAACCTGAGGAAGGGCAATTTTTTAAATGGTGTCCCCATCCACGGAGTCCCAGCGGCCATTCGTGCCAACCCCTGGACGGGCCTTATAGAAAGGGGCAATTTCGAGCCCAGAAGCTTCCAGTTCCAGTTTAATGCACAGTACACTTCAGTGCAGCTTCTGGTCGTTGGCAGTAGTCACTCCGGAATATCATGCATCCAAATTTCAGTTATGTAGTCCCAAGGACAATGCACTTGGCAGACCGCCCTAAGTGGAGGAAGGGCATCCAGGAGGGCACTGAGCACCTCGAGTCTCGTCGCCGAGAGCATGCAGAAAGCAAGCGCAGGCAGCGGAAAGAGCATGCGGCAAACCAGACTCCCCACCGACCCTTTCCTTCAACGACTGTCCCACCTGTGACAGAGACTGTAATTCCCATATTGGATTGTACAGTCCCCTAAGAACTCACTTTTAGAGTGGAAACAAATCTTCCTCGATTCTGAGGGATTGCCTATGCTGATGCTCTTGGCAGGGAATGTGTAGTTGGAGAATGACCCCAAGTAGGACTGTTGGAATGGGGGGGAACTGGCAAAAGAAAGAAATTTGAAATTGCCGTGCTGTAACGTGCAGCTCCATCGCGGAATGGTAAAATTGCAAGTGGAAAGGGTGAACTTCAGAAGTTGGAATCACCTACACATCTACAGACTCATCTATAGCGAAAAATTTACCAGTGTAAAATTCAGGGAGCCAGTCATCCAAACTAAAAGTATTATTTGTGAACAATGCAAAAAGCTTCATTTATAGGGGACGTGGTAAACAGCTTGATGGTCTCCACTCAAATACTCAAGGAAATCAACGATAATCATTATCAATACAAAAGTATCTCCCTAATTCATTACTGTCGGCAGAGGATACCCTCAAGACTTTCATTCAGCATTTTGCACCTACAGACACCATTGTTACAGCAAGCGGGCCTTTGTTGAGTGCTGCAGCTGTGCTCCAATTCCTTTACATCTCTCATTACATGAAAATGGCACTCCGTGCCTTTGAAACAGTGTCTCATTTGTCCTTTAAAGCTCAGGTGTGGTTGGCAGAGCATTTGAAAAGGAACCCTACCCTGCGCTGTCTGCCTGTGGTAATGAGCAGACTCACATGGTGTATTTGTATTGCAGAAAGGCTTCAAGAAGCAGATCTACAGCATTGCCTGAAGGTTTGGTCGTTGTGGAAACTGCCCCATTTCACATGGCAGGGTGAATGCCACAGCATTCAGAATAAGAAAGAAAGACTTGCATTTATATAGCACCTATCACAACCACCGAATGTCTCAAAGCGCTTTACAGCCAATGAAGTACTTTTGGAGTGTAGTCACTGTTGTAATGCAGGAAACATGGCAGCCAATTTGCGCACAAGCAAGCTCCCACAAACAGCAATGCAATAATGACCAGATAATCTTTTTTTTTTGTTATGTTGATTGAGGGATAAATATTGGCCAGGAATAACTCTCCAGCTCTTCTTCAAAACAGTGCCATGGGATCTTTTATGTCCACTTGAGAGAGCAGACGGGGCCTCGGTTTAACATTTTACCCAAAAGACAGCATCTCCAACAGCGTAGTTCTCCGTCATCACTGCACTGCACTGGAGTGTCAGCCTAGATTTTTTTTTGTGCTCAAGTCTCTGGAGTAGGACTTGAACCCACACTCTTCTGACTCAGACCCACAACCTTCTGACTCAGAGGTGAGAGTGCTACCCACTGAGCCACAACTGACACAGAGAGACAAACAACTGCCCGGGCACAGGGGCTCCTATGCTGGCAATATTTCGTCTGGATCACAGGCAAGTAGCATCCATGTGCTGTAATTATATTGCTAAAGGCGGATTGCTCATCCTGGTGGCAGAATTGTAAGTAATGAGCTGGCACATGGGTGCTGCTACCTTGATCCAAAACCAACAGAAGAGCCAAAGAAGGCACCTCGCATGCCCATAGGACTTCCCAAAGTGCTTTGCAGCCATTGAGGGAATGGACGTAAAAGATACCATGGCAATATTTCAAAGAAGAGCAAGGAAGTTCTTCCCGGTGTCCTGGCCAATATTTATCCCTGAATCAACATCACTAAAAAAACAGATTATCTCTCGTCATTATCTCATTGGTGTTTGTGAGAGCTTGCTGTGCACAAATTGGCTGCTGCATTTCCTACATTACAACAGTGACTACATCTCAAAGCAAGCAGTAACACAAAACTGCCAGATGTCTATTTGCTTTAAGGTCGCACTTCTCAATATTGGTCGCTTTTGCATCAGGAGTGTGCAACCACCAGCAAATGTATGGTTCCCCCAAGTGATTGAACAGCAGCAAAGATGCACGATTGTGTAGTTCTTACAAGCTTGTGGATAAGAATCATAGGCTTCTAGTTTTTAACAGGGCAAAGCAGTTGGGTAGAGGTCAAATAAACAAGGGAGAGTGCTGCACGGAGCTTGTGAACCGATATTTTATGCCTTTTGATTCATGCTATTCAGCCCTGTACAATGGCAAGGGAAATTGTGAAGCGGCCAACGAGTGAAAAACTATGAGCTGTATTTTCGGCTCGTTTGTGCCTCTGTTAGCGCCCCGGATGGGCGGTAAATGGTGTTTCTCAGTGTAACGCTGGCCGTCCAGCTTTTACCGCCTGGCCGGCAAATTGGCTCATGGTTTGTGGCGACACAAAAACTTACCACCCCGCCCTTTAGTTTCACTGAGTTCATGACATCAATCGTCGTGCAACGCTCTGCTAGCGCCCCAGATGCAAAATTCGGCCCTAATGCCTCATTTAACACCCATCCCAGGAAACGTCTGAAAAGCTAGGCATTCCCAGGGCACAGCAACGTTTTTAAATGGAGGGATGAGGATCATACATCGCAGATCACATTGACTGCAACGGTTGCGCACTGCACATTGCGTGAAGCTCTGACTTACAAAGGTCACTTTTATCTGCCATTACAGTGCCCTTACAAGGTGAGTGAGAGAATTTAATGGGGACAGCACTAGTTCACCAGCGTATCATGCTCCATTCTATTGCCAGGTAGCGTCAAACTAGAAGAAAGACTATTGGCCATGTCAGCCCATGGATGACGAGAAGCTGAAGACGTCTGGGGAGGAGGGCTTACCCCCCATGAATTTACAGGAACCAACTCTCATACCTCCAGCTCTCTGAGAAGCAGTGTGTAAGAAGGCTGCACTTCCGAAAGGAAGTGCTGACAGAGATATGCCATCTCCTACAGGCAGACCGATGCTTGGACCACTCTGGAGGCAGCCTTCAATACTCCGCTCAATAGGTATCCAAATTCATTGTGGTGTGCTGCATGCTGCACAGCTTGGCCATCATGAGGGGCCAGGCATTGCCAGTGGAGATTGCATGCTCACCTCAGGAGGAGGACGATGAAGAGGAGCCTGGCGAGGCCCCCATTGGATAGCCGCACCATCCACGGGGGAGGCAACGTGGAGATGCTGCCGGACCAAGAGTCGCACGTTGTCAGCTCGTAATGGACCGGTTCCTAAATGGAGGAAGCTGAGGGATGGAGCTAATACTGGACACATTTTGTGCCCCCATAAAGACACATCTCAGGTGAACGTTGAAATGATGCGCAAGACACCAATGATGAATCATAAATTTTACTGAAACTAAGTCATAAAAGCCATACAATATGCAACGTTATGTTGCAGGGCACTGAACAACAATGAAGTTCCTTAAATCAACAAAAGTTTTTCAACGTCGCGATTTTCAGCTTGGGCGCAAAGACTTCCTTGTGTAACGTCTGATTTTGCGCCCCTGATCATGGAACCTCATTTTTGCCGAATTTTGCTGACGAGGCGCAAACTATTTCCAGGTGGTATCAGGACCACTCTGCCACCATTACTGCCCCGAAATCTCAAAAGCCGAATATCCCGCCCTATATTCCTGGCTGTAGGGAGACTGAACCAGAAGAAATTGTTGTCTCTGCTTTTAACAAGACTGTTAATTCTACATATATATTATATAATGTATTCTCTTCCTTACTATGTTTTGTTTTAAATAAGGTCCAGAGAATCCTGCCTCTATATGTGTGTGCACTTCCTGTCTGTTCCACTTGACTTCCTACTATTACTCTTTTGTCACACTTTATTGTCAACTTTTTCCAAATTCCTACGTCCCCATTTATTCTGGGTTGGATTATATAAACTCATTGCTCTCATTGCCCAATCGGGCCACCAGAATCCTACAGTTCTCTCATTGAAGTGAAAATCATGTACACGGGAGTGAAGTCCTGAACGAATGTACTTCATTGGCTGTAAAGTGCTTTGAGACGTCCGGCGGTCGTGAAAGGCGCTATATAAATGCAAGTCTTTCTTTTTTTCTTTTACTAAGTAAATTTTAATTCAAATGCTATGGGTACATGTATGAGTGTATCTTACAGGGTTGTTGTAAAATAACAAAAATTGAATGAAATAAAAGGCAGTCTAAACCTATTGGCTCCCCTCCCTATCTCTCTTCCTTTTTCTCCTCCTTATCCTCTCCCTCTCCATTTTCTACCCTCTTTATTCTACCCATCCTGACAGCTTCCCTGCCTTCTTCGTACTTCACTGCTCCTCCTCTCCCCATTCCTCCATCTAACTGTCACCCAATGTGGACATAGGAAGTTAGAATGAACATATAGAACTAAGGACACAATGTATGAGTTTAAAATGAGGGCTGAACTACTTCTGATTTCTGATGCACATATTCCCCCATCCTCTTACCCTACTTCACCTGCAGTCTACATTTGGTCTTGTCTCCCCTTGTGCAGCACCATGGGAAATCGGCTAGTAATATATTAAAAATCTTATGTCAAATTTTTTTGTCTCGTAATACTCCTCTGAAGCACCTTATGATGTTTTACTACATTAAAGGCACGATATAAATACAAGTTGTTATTGTTATGTGTGCATGCACTGCCGTATTTTCCAACGTAAGTTATCATTTCCACATTTATAATGGAAACTCCCTATGTAAACTTGCCCCGCTGTAATTGCCATCTTCTTCCAGCGGAGGCACTGCATTGCCACGTCTGGTGATAGGGTGTAATGATAACAAGGTAAGTAAAGCTGTTTTTATTATAAATATGGACATCTTAATAATTAAAAATGTGACTTTAAAAGGGGAACTGAATTATATCTGTATGTACTGGTCTAATTATCACACACCCTCTAACAATACTTCACCCGAGGACAACACTTGGACTTGACCCCATCTCACCCCACACCCACCCATCTCCCTTCCCCCCAATAAAAACAGAAAATGCTGGAAATCTCAGCAGGTCAGGCAGCATCTGTGGAGAGGAAGCAGAGTTAACGTTTCAGGTCGATGACCCTTCGTCAGAACCATTCCCCCCATGTGCATTACCACAAGAAATATAAACCTTGCATCTGGCTCAGAACGTCACATTTAAAGGGTCGTCTGACTCAGGGCTGAAAATTTACAATCATCTGCAATCTACATTCATTCTTCACCAACAGCAATTAACTTCTAACTAATCTCATAATGTATAGCAATTAGCCATTGTGGCCTTAGAAACTTTACTTTAGCAGCATAATAAACAATACATTGTGAATTATGCGGTAGGCCACTCCAGTTGTTATAAAACACCGCGCCCAGATTTCTCCTTGCGCCCAAAGCGGAAACTCTGCCACTGAATCATCCGACTGATGATGAGCAATGCCAGAGGAGATCCACTAGTTCTGACAACATGAACAAGCAGAACGAAAATCTTTCAATATTGGTTTTGTCCCACCTGGAAAATTCAGATTTCCCCCATAAACAACAGGTGGCTCACCCTTAATCTGTTCGGCAATGTTATGGTCAAATGTGCCCTGTGTGTGGTTGGTCATTTACTGGCATTGTTCCTATTAGAGGCACAGTCAGTCTGTACAGGATTCATGTGGCTGTAAAATCCTTACTGCATTACACTCTGTCCCTGAAGTAACCAGTCTCTGACATTGGAAGGGAATCCCATACATCGCTACTCATGTGTATGTTCATGCCTTGCCTTGTACTCATCTGTCCAAATGTTTTATTAAACAGCAATTTCAGGCTTGGGCTGATATGTGGCAAATAACATTCACACCACACAATGCCCAGCAATGACCATCTCCAACAAGCAAGAGTCTAACCACCTCCCCTTGATATTCAACGACATTACCATTGCCAAATCCCCCACCAACAACAATCCTGGGGGTCACCATTAACCAGAAACTTAACTGGACTAACCACATAAATACTGTGGCTATAAGAGCAGGTCAGAGGCTGGGTATTCTGCGGCAAGTGTCTCACCTCCTGACTCCCCAAAGCCTTTCCACCATCTACAATGCAGAAGTCAGGAGTGTGATGGAATACTCTCCACTTGCCTGGATGAGTACAGTTCCAACAATACTCAAGAAGCTCAATACCATCCAGGACACGGCAGCCCACTTGATTGGCACCCCATCTACCACTTACCACCATGGGTACCGCCGGCATGGGCATGGTGGGCCCAAATGGTCTCTTTCCGTGCTGTAAATTTCTATGATTCTTAAATTTCTATGATTCAACATTCACTTACTCTACCACTGACGCACCGTGATTGCAGTGAGTAACATCTATAAGATGCAGTGCAGCAAGTTCCCCTCCAAGTTACACATCATCCTGACTTGGAACTATATCGCCATTCCTTCATCGTCGCTGGGTCAAAATCCTGGAACTCCCTCCCTAACAGCACTGTGGGAGTACATTCACCACAAGGACTGCAGCGGTTCAACAAGATGGATCACCTATTCTTTAAAAAAACAACTTATATAGTTTTATTAACAACATAAAATGTCCCTAGGCTCTTCACAGGAGCGATTATCAAACCATAAAATCAGTTTTAGACTCTTTCTTCAGTGACAGGGTGAGTCGTCCTCAAACTTCAAAGGTTCCTAATAAATATCTCCTTATCCCTGATTTTAGACCTAGCTAAAAAGTTGAACTGAGAAAGAACTTTGATTTATACTGTGCATCGCCTCAGGATATCCCAAAACATTTCCCAACCAATTAATTGCTTATGAAGAGTAAGTAGTGTTGTTTTGTAGGGAGCAACCAATTTGCACACAGTGAGATTCCACAACCAGCAAATAGATAAATGGCCAGTTCATCTACTGGTGTTGACAATGAATGATGTGGGGATACATAAGAGACCAAATTGGAGAAAAATAGGGCCTGAATTTGATGAAGGCCTCCACCCGCCCAAAGTGCTGCCCAAAGGACCGCCGATGGCCGATGAGGTCCCTGACGGTACTTTGGGCGGTGTTTTCATCAGCAAGGTCCCTCAAATTTCGGCGGGTGGCAAAGCAGTGATGTATGCCGCCAATCTGGGTGGGAGCCGGTGAGAGCTCTCATCCTCGGCGGCAAATGCGCTTGCCGCCCAAGTGCCACCGAGGATTGAGTCGGGCCCACGGAGGGTCAAATATCTAAAAAATAAAAAGCAGCAAAAAAACAGCCGACGACCTTCAAGGAACCCCATACAGGTAAGTCCCTGTAAAGAAATACATTTTAAAAATGTCACTAACCTGTTTTCCCCCATCTTCACTCTTGCCGTTGAGGATGGAGCAGCCTCCACGCAGCGGTTCACTGCTGTCCTGCCGCCCTGCCGCCGACTCCAGCCGAGTCCCGCCCACATGAATATTGCCTCTTGGTGGGCGGGAGTTTACTTGTGCACATCGGTCGTCCATTGACGTCGACGGGCGCTTCCTGGCAGCTCTCCCCTCTTGCCCGCTCCAGGCCACGTCAAAAGTGGCACTGGGCGGATCGAGCAGAGCCTTGTCGGGGGCAGTAGGCGGTAAGTTCATTAATTTCGCCCCATTGAGTTTGGGGTGGAGGTTGGATGGCTCGAAAGAGTTCCAATTTAAAATTTTCCTTCTCATCTTTGAGTGAAGTTGGTGGCCATACCAAGGGGAATGACCAGAAAGGGAGAAAGTATATTTACCGGGGGCAAGGGTTTTAAAGGTGGAGGTGAACTTGAAAGTGCAATTGTGAGTGACTTGAGGGAGAGTTTTTTCCAGGGTGGGTCGCAGAACAAGAGGGGTTTGAAGGGAATAGGGGGATAACTGCCTGGTCTGTGATTGAGACCATTGGAGTAGAGAGAACATTATAAGATGGCACGTTCAAGTCGATATGAGTTATATTGTAGAGGACAGGAGGGCAGTGAAATCAGAGGCGAGAGAGCAAGGTGAGTTGAGATGGAGATTGAAATCACTGTGGACTAGGAGCTGCTCAGTGTAGAGGTTGAGGAAAGAAGGGAGGATATTGCCGAGAAACTCATGATGGGGCTTGTGGAACAGTAGAGAATGAGGATTTTAAAGCAGAGCTGAGCAGCATGGAACAAGGGGAAGGAGACGAAGGTGCCAGAAGAGTAGAAGGGGAGAGATCAGTGTATGATTTGGTGAAGAGGGCCACTACACTGTGGTGGCGGTTTTGGCAGAGCAGGTAGTGAAATGTATAGCCGCTCTTCAGTATACAGCAAGGTGCTGCTACATGTAAAGCAAGTTTTTGTCAAAGCCAGGATGTCAATGCAGTTGTGCACAATAAGGCCATGGATGGCAAGGACCTTCTCTGTGAATGAACATCCATTCGGCAGGGGAATGTGGAGAGGGACGGTGATTGTTGATCCGGGGATTGGTGGGATTAGCGGGGTGAGAAGGACACTGGCAAGATTGGCCACCACCACGAATGCTACACTGGAAGGTTAGCAAGAGAGGAAGATGGGACACTTGGGGTTGCTGCTCATAAGGCGGCAGCGACGGATGCCTTGATCCACCCTTTGAAAAATGACAATTTTTTGCTGATACCATATGCCTAGAAGGTTCGTCCATATCTTACTGATGTCATGTAAAAGAAAGAACGACTTCGATTGAGATAGCGCCTTTCACGACCACCGGGCGTCTCAAAGCGTTTTACAGCCAATGAAGTACTTCTGGAGTGTAGTCACTGTTGTAATGTAGGAAACACGTCAGCCAATTTGAGCACAAGCAAGTTTCCACAAACAGCAATGTGATAATGACCAGATAATCTATTTTTCTTAGTGATGTTGGTTGAGGGATAATTATTAGCCAGGACACCGGGGCTAACTTCCCTGCTCTTCTTAGAAATAGCGCCATGGGACCTTTTACGTCCACCTGAGAGAGCAGAAAGGGTCTCGGTTTAATGTCTCATCTGAAAGACGGCACCTCCAACAATGCAATGCTCCCTCAGTACAGCACTGGGGTGTCAGTCTAAATTTTAGTGCTCAAGTTCCTAGAGTGGAACTTGCACCCACAACCTTTTGAGTCAGAGGCGAGTGTGCTGACAAACCTTTGTGTAGCTAAGCTTAATGCTAGTTGTAATACAGGTGCAGCGTCCAAAATCCGGAGTTCCGGAATCCGGAATGTTCCAGAATCCGGATACCAGGCTGATCCGTGGCAGGGTCGTCCGGAAATCGGGAAATGTTCCGAAATCCGGACTCCCCCCGCCCCAGCGGCTCGACTTCACCCTGGCTCTCGGCGGCCCAATCTCGCTCTGGCCCTACCTCGCCCCGCCCCTCGGCAGCCCGACCCTCGGCGGCCCGACCTCCGGCCTGACTTCGCCGAGACTTTGCCCATCCCGACTTCGCTGCAACTTCGCCCGCTGCGACTTTGCATGGCCTGACTTCGCCCCGTTCCCCCGCCCCCCCGCACTCCCTCCTACCCCACCCCACCTACCTCGGCCCAGGCAAAAACGTTCCAAAATCCGGAAATACCCGGAATACGGAACGGCCTCGGTCCCGAGGTTTCCGGATTTCAGACGCTCAACCTGTATTTGTTTCTGATTATTTTTGGTGCAGATTAGACAGATGAAAAATCCATTATTATTACCTTGCCATTAACAGTGATTTGTATTTACCAAATAAATCAAAGTCGTTCTACTTTTGCTATACAGGACTTTGGGATTTTCAATATTCTAATCAATTGTTTAGAGAATCACATTCGGTTATTCTATCTACTTTTCCATGAAAACTGCAAACCTTGCCCATGACTGAAGAAATAACTAGGTTCTTCCGGTTCTTTCATTCGCATTACACATCTTAACTTTCATTAACATTATCTACATTTTCATAAAAGCCTTTTCATCATTTAATCTTGGCATACAGTTCATCAAAAGCTTCTCTTTCCCTCTCCTCCCCTATCATTCAAATAGCTCGCTGCACTGTAAGGTGTGCTTCAGATAACTTAACTCAATTATTCTCATCCTTATTTTCAAATCCTTCCACGGCCTCGCCCCTCCCTATCTCCATAATCTCCTCCAGCCCCACATCCCCCCTGAGATGTCTGCGCTCCTCTAATTCTACTCTCCTGAGCATCCCTGATTATAATCGCTCAACCATTGGTGGTTGTGCCTTCTGTTGCCTAGGTCCCAAGCTCTGGAACTCCCTGCCGAGACATCTCCGCCTCTCTACCTCTCTTTCCTCCTTCAAGACACTCCTTAAAACTCTGTGACCAAGCTTTAAGTCACCTGCGCTAATTTCTACTTATGCGGCTCGGTGTCAAATTTTTATTGCCTGATACTCCTGTGAAGCACCTTGGGACATTTCACTACGTTAAAGGTGCTATATAAATGCAAGTTGTTGTAAATAAATGTATTGAGCCCTCAGTAATGACAAATTAACATTGTACAGCCTTTCGTATTATCAGATCGGAATTCAGATTGTAAGCTGTTATAGCAGTCTCACCTCTAGGTTTCTATTTATTTTTTGCAATCCCATTATTTCTCTGCCCCAGAGAGCTGTGGAGGCTGGATCATTGAATATATTTAAGGCGGAGATAGACAGATTTTTGAGTGATGAGGGTTGCGGGGAATTTGCAGGGAAGTGGAGCTGAGTCCATGATCAGATCAGCCATGATCTTAGTAAATGGCGGAGCAGGCTCGAGAGGTCAAATGGCCTACTCCTGCTCCTATTTCTTATGTTCTCATGTAATGAATTATCATTTAGCATTTTTATTGAGAGTCTTTGTATAAATGGAATTGGGAGCTGAAGGGTTAAGGATGAGCTCCATTTCTTCCTGTGTTATCTGACATTGTTGCTTGTCACTTCTGATACTGTCTGTTCGTCTCTTCAGAATATTTATGCCTGGAAACAAATCCTTTATTCTCCTGCTTCGAGCTAGGAGTGGTGCCGATTGCTGCTGAAGCGGGCTGTTTTGGTTCTGAAAATTCAACTTTGCTCATTTTTTGTTGGACTTGTGGCTGTTGGTGATGGTTTGTCTCAGTTGCCAGTGCTCTCATCTCTTAATCAGGAAGTGGTGAGCTCACGCCCCACTCTAGAACTGACAGTGAGGGAGTGCTACATTCCTGGAGAGACTGGGGCCTACATTTGTTCGCGTGTAAAACCATTTGTGCACCGTGCATCCAATGGCACGCAAGAAGTTAGAGGCCTGACAACTGTCCTAAATTGATCCTTGGGCCTCGACTTCGATGGGGCCTGACCAATTTTGGTCAGCTCACACTGGCTGAGGCCCACAGGTGAGTTGGGGGTGGGGGAGTGGTGGAGAGGTTGGCAATTGAGTGGCAGGGTGAGCACGGACCAACAGAGGCCGCAGTCTTAATATGGAGGCAGGAAGAACAATCCTGCTCCGCTTGGCTTCATTGTAAGGTGGGTCTCTTTAAGGACCGCTGGTCAGGGTGCTGTCATGTCTGAAAAAGTCATTGGAGCTTGCCTACTATTTTTGACCAATTTTGCAAACATAAGAAATAGGAACAGGAGTAGGCCATTCGGCCCCCCGAGCCTGCTCCACCTTTCAATAAGATCATGGTTGATCTTCTACCTTAACTCCACTTTCCTGCACTATTCCCATATCCCTTGATTCCCTTAATATCCAAAAATCTTATCGATCACTGTCTTGAATATGTTCAAAGGCTGAGCCTCCACAGTTGTCTGTGGTAGAGAATTCGAAAGATTCACCACCCTCTGAGTGAAGAAGTTTCTCCTCAACTCAGTCCTAAATGACCGACACCTTATTCTGTGGCCCCTGGTTCTAGGCTCCCCAGCCAGGGGAAACATCCTCCCTGCATGTAGCATGTCAAGCCCTGGATTAATGTTGTATGTTTCAATGAGATCACCTCTCATTCTTCTAAACTCTAGATAATATAGGCCTAGTCTATTCAATCTCTCCTCATAGGACAAACTCCTATCCCAGGAATCAGTCTGGTGAACCTTTGTTGCACTCCCTCTATGCAAATATATCTGTCCTTAGGTAAGGAGACCATAACAGTACACAATACGTCCAGCTGCGGTCTCACCAGGGCCCTATATAATTACAGTAAGACATCTTTACTCATACTCAAATCCTCTTGTAATAAAGGCCAACATATCATTTGCTTTCTTAATTTCTTGCTGTACCTGCATGTTAACGTTCAGTGATTCATGTACATGGACACCCAGGTCCCTCTGAACACCAACATTTTCCAATCTCTCACGATTTAAAAAATACTTTGCTTTTCTATTTTTCATTCAGGAGTGAATAACTTCACATTTCTCCACATTATATTCCATTTGCCATATTCTTGCTCACTCACTTCGCCTGTCTATATCCCCTTGAAGCCTCTTTGCATCCTCCTCACAACATACATTCCCACTTAGCTTTGTGTCATGTCCGGACAGGTCCGGAAATGGATGTAAGTGCCCCCTTTTCGATATTGAAATGGGGCCTGAGCTTATTTCAGATGGCAGAGAAACAGCCCTGCCAAATTTAGCAGTGATCTGGGCATCAATTGCAAATCAGGCGCATTTCTTCCCACTGCTAAAGATATTGGATTTCTACTTTTAGCTCAAATGTTAAAATTTCTGCTGACAAAAGGCAGGTAACTATAGGCCAGTTAGTTTAACATCTGTAGTGTGGAAAATGCTTGAAACTATCATTAAGGAAGAAATAGCGGGACATCTCGATAGGAATAGTGCAATCAAGCAGACGCAGCATGGATTCATGAAGGGGAAATCATGTTTAACTAATTTACTGGAATTCTTTGAGAATATAACGAGCATGGTGGATAGAGGTGTACCGATGGATGTGGTGTATTTAGATTTCCAAAAGGCATTCGATAAGGTGCCACACAAAAGGTTACTGCAGAAGAGTCAGAGGAAATGTATTAGCATGCATAGAGAATTGGCTGGCTAACAGAAAGCAGAGAGTCGGGATAAATGGGTCCTTTTTGGGTTGGAAATCGGTGGTTAGTGGTGTGCCACAGGGATCAGTGCTGGGACCACAACTGTTTACAATATACATAGATGACCTGGAAGAGGGGACAGAATGTAGTGTAACAAAATTTGCAGCTGACACAAAGATGAGTGGGAAAGCGGGTTGAGTAGAGGACACAGAGAGGCTGCAAAGAGATTTAGATAGGTTAAGCGAATGGGCTAAGGTTTGGCAGATGGAATACAATGTCGGAAAATGTGAGGTCATCCACCTTGGAAAAAAAAACAGTAAAAGGGAATATTATTTGAATGGGGAGAAATTACAACATGCTGCGGTGCAGAGGGACCTGGGGATCCTTGTGCATGAATCCCAAAAAGTTAATTTGCAGGTGCAGCAGGTAATCAGGAAAGCGAATGGAATGTTGGCCTTCATTGCGAGAGGGATGGAGTACAAAAGCAGGGAGGTCCTGCTGCAACTGTACAGGGTATTGGTGAGGCCGCACCTGGAGTACTGCATGCAGTTTTGGTCACCTTACTTAAGGAAGGATATACTTGCTTTGGAAGGGGTACAGAGACGATTCACTAGGCTGATTCTGGAGATGAGGGGGTTACCTTATGATGATAGATTGAGTAGACTGGGTCTTTACTCATTGGAGTTCAGAAGGATGAGGGGTGATCTTATTGAAACATTTAAGATAATGAAAGGGATAAACAAGATAGAGGCAGAGAGGTTGTTTCCACTAGTCGGGGAGACTAGAACTAGGGGGCACAGCCTCAAAATACAGGGGAGCCAATTTAAAACCGAGTTGAGAGGGAATTTCTTCTCCCAGAGGGTTGTGAATCTGTGGAATTCTCTACCCAAGGAAGCAGTTGAGGCTAGCTCATTGAATGTATTCAAATCACAGATAGATAGATTTTTAACCAATAATGGAATTAAGGGTTACGGGGAGCAGGCGAGTAAGTGGAGCTGAGTCCACGGCCAGATCAGGCATGATCTTGTTGAATGGCGGAGCAGGCTCGAGGGGCTAGATGGCCTACTCCTGTTCCTAATTCTTATGTTCTTATGTTCTTATGATCCAGGCAGATGTAAAAAGATCCCATGGGAATATTCGAAGAGGAGCAGAGAGTTCTCCCAGTGTCTCGGCCAACATTCCTCTCTCAAACCACTCACCGAAAATATAGATTAACTGGTTTATTCTTCTCATTTGATGTTTGTGGGATCTTGCTGTGTGCAAATTGGCTGTTGTGTTTGTCTAAACTTGAACTTGGTTGTGAAACATTGTAGGGCATCCTGGGGGCATCATGTAGTAAAGTGCTATATGAATATAAGTTTACATTTAACTGGCCAACTTCCCATTCTCCACCCTCAATGCTGCGCTTAAAATGTTTACCTCATCCAAACATTTGCTACTTATATCCTATCCTGCATCAAATCTCACTCACCTAGCACCTCTTGCTGACCTCCAATGGCTCTTCCCTCTGCACCCGCCACCCCTCGCCATCCCAGTGCCTCAAAGTTTACCTTTCTTATTTTTTTGTTTAAACCCATGCGTGACATCGCCACTCCCTCCCTAACTCTCGGGGCACGAATGTGTACAAACAGCCATTGTGGAGCCAGATACTGTCCTCACTTGACATTAGTAAAATGCGGGTTGTGAACTTGCCACTATTTGCTGCACTCCGGTAAAACTGTGGAAATACGTTAAGAAAGACAGATTTGCATTTCTATAGAACATTACCAGAAAAAGATCTGAAGGCAGTTTACATACAAGTGACTCTGAAGTATAGTGATTGCTGTTACATAGGCAAACAAGACATTGAGACAGAAATTACTAACTTGTTCTGTGAACATTCATAGCATCGCTTTTTTCTGCTTTTTCTCAGTAAAGGAATACGCTGAATCCATATGTGGTAATATTTAACCAGTAAACAACAGCTGGACAAGGACGCCTGTCACATACGAGACTCCCTACTCTTTACTTTTATAACCTGAGGCTAACATTAAAACTTGCAAAGACTTATTTTAAGTGTACTCTATTTTTGAAAGTTTACCTGTCGTGTCTCAGCTCGTATAATATTTTCCCCTTGAGTGATTTTTAGTTTATGCTCATCAGAAAGAGACGTGAACTTTGGGGATTTTTACATTTTGCAAGCAAGACGCACAAAAAGAAAGTAAAAAGAAAGACTTGCATTTATACAGCGCTTTTCATGGACGTCCCAAAGTGCTTTACAGCCATTAAAGTACTTTTGAAGTGTTGTAATGCAAGAAATACAGCAGCCAACTTGCATGCAGCAAGCTCTCACAAACAGTACTGTGATCATGACCAGATAATCTGTTTTTTTGGTGATGTGATTGAGGAATAAATATTGGCCAGGGCACTGGAGCTAACTCCCCTGCTCTTCTTCGAAATAGTGCCATGGGAACTTTTACATCCATCTGTGAGGGCAGACGGGGCCTCGGTTTAACGACTCTTCCGAAAGTCGGCACCTCCGACAGTGCAGCACTCCCTTAGCACTGCACTGGAGTTTCAGCCTAAATTTTGTACTGCAGTTTCTGGAGAGGGGCTGAATGCACAGCATTCTGACTCCAAGGCGAGAGTACTACCCACTGAGCCACAGCTAGCACAGAACTTGCATTTATACAGCACCTATCATGACCTCAGTGTCTCCCAAAGTGCTTCACAGCAAATGATGTGCTTTCTGAATAAATCGCCGAATATGTTGGCACTGCTGGTGCCTGAATTTGTCATGTATGCCGCTGGCAGATGAGACTGACCAATTGCAGCATGAGTTCATAAAATGAATCCTTTACTATCAACATTAAGCACTCATGGGTCAGGTATAGCGCTCAGCTGAGGGTAAATTCACCAACCCTGTGCTCCCAATGCAGGGATACAATACTGTAGCACTGATTCTCTGTTACATGCCCACTTCATGAGCCCAAGTTTCCAACGACCCTTTGAACGGCGCACCTTCGTGAGGTCCGGCGACTTTTTAGAACAGAAACTTCGTATTATTTACCTTCGTATTCTCCCCGCAGTCCGATCAATCCAGGCCGTTGACGCAGTGCAGCAGAATGCGTGGGGGGCGGAGCCAGGTCCCGGCGCTGAAAACAGTGCTGGGATCTCTGCATATGCATGCTAGAGTGCGCGTGCATGTGCAGTAGCTCCTCACCCCCAGATTCTGTGTGCGTGTGCTGCAGGCTGTGTGGGAAAAGCCCGAAGCACACCGCCCCTGGCCGAATGGACTCCCCATGGAATTTAGCCTCAGTGGGAGTTCAGCCTAATAGTGAGTTCAGCACCTAGGTATAATTGGGCAGGACTTTTTTTTCGATAATTAATACTTGTGTGAAATTAGTAAGTGGAGTTGGATTCTTGCAAGAGTTTTGTACTAATGGAAGTTCAGGCTCACAGGGCGGGCTCGTCTGTTTAACGTTCCTCCCCCACCTCCTCTCCCCCCCTCCTCTCTCCTCCCCTCCCCCCTCCTTCCTCCCCTCCCCCCTCTGCTCCCCCCTGCTCCCTCCTCTCCGCGCCCTCCTCTCCCTCCCCTTTCCCCTCCTCCCCTCTCCCTCATCGGCGGCCTGCTGCCTTCCCTTCACATAAAGGTGGACTTCTATTTTTTTATTTGTTATTGATTGATTAATTGCTTATTACTTTGGTCTTGGTGCTTTAGGTGCAGGGTTCCTTCTATTTTTTATTTGTTATTTCATTGCTTATTACTTTTTGTGCTTTGTTTAGTGCTTTGTAAATCTTGGTGCTTTAAATGTACTGCTTTGTTTAGTGCTTAGTGATTTAAATGTATTTGTGCTTCTTTAATGTTGTTGTGAAGGTGTTTAGTGCTTTGGAAAATCCTCCAACTTCCCTTCCCCACCCACCACCCCCACTTCCCCCCCCCGCCAATCTCTGGCTACCTGCGCCTGATTTCTAAAGTGTCCGCAAGGTTTTTCAGAGCGGACACATACGCTGGCCTAAGTTAGTTTGGAGTAACTTTTCACTGTCTAAACTTTCTTAAATGGCCAAAACAAGCGTAAGTGGCTGGCAACGCCCCCTTTTGAAAAAAAAGAACTAAAAAGAAACTGAACTAACTCACTTAAACTGGAGCAAATTAAATGTGGAGAATTGTGATTTTTAAGATACTCCAAAAAAAAATAGTTGCTCAAAAAAAATAGGAGCAACTCCTGTGAAAACTTGGGCCCCAAGCATGGCTCGCCACAGGAAAGGCAGGATCAGCGACTTTATCTTCTGATGCAGAGTAATGCAGGACCCTCTGCTCAAAATACTGCCAATCTCACCAAACACCATGGGTGAGCAAGAGTCAGAAGATAACCACATGTGCAAACTTGCCAGTCCCCCAGTCATTTCATGCACCTTGCAAGTTCCCTCACCTGGTTTTCTGCTGGCAATGCTCAGTCTTGCATATAAAGTGCAAGAGCTTCATAACACAATGAGATGCTGTGTAATGAGGGTATAATACTCAATTATCCTTGTTTCCACCCCATTGCCGTCCATTGCCTAAATTGGCATTGTAAAAGACTATCAGTTAGAAAAGAATCTCTTAAAGACACACTTTAATTTTCTTTTCATCCATTCCATTGCAATATGGGAAATTGCTTTCAATGCTGCACTATTGAAGGATTTCATGGAAGATGATGAAAAAACTTAAAGAAGGCATACCAGGCAGATCAATGGCACCGGCACAGAATGCCTGTACCAACCATTGTGCCACCAGCCTTATCTACAGTCCAGACATACCTAAGTGTAAAATATAGAGAAAAACCTGCCTCCACAGACACCAGGGCAGCAGCAATCCAGTTGCAGAGCTGTGCCTTCTGCTGCAAGGAGGCCTGCAACGAACATCTACCATAGGGACTGTCATGTATGTAACCACAATGTAACACCACTGTATTACTGTATACACTCAACCTAGATGCACACCTTGACCACAAGGGGTGAACTTGTGGGAGACACTCCTTACCTGATCACACAAGTATAAAAAGGGAGGTCCCATGCAGGGTCATCGTCTTTGGAGTCCTGTGAATAAAAAGTTAAGGTCACAGAGTGACCTTGTCCCCAGAATGTGCCTCGTGTGATTTCATACTGCAGAGTAAGGACTTTACATTGGCGACGAGAAACAGGAATTCACGACCCACAAGAATGGCCACCGATAGCACAAAGGAATGGTACTGTGTTGGGGAAGACTGGGACGATTTTGTCGAGAGGCTTCAGCAAAGTTTCGTTACGAAAGAATGGCTGGGGGATGCAGCTTTTGACCAGTTGCGGACCAAAGACTTACGCGCTCATGAAGGACTTACGAGCACCCGAAAAGCCGGCGGACAAAACCTTTGAAGAACTTAGCAAATTAATCGGGGAGCACCTCAAACTGGCGAGTAGCATACATATAGAAACATAGAAACATAGAAAATAGGTGCAGGAGTAGGCCATTCGGCCCTTCTAGCCTGCACCGCCATTCAATGAGTTCATGGCTGAACATGCAACTTCAGTACCCCATTCCTGCTTTCTCACCATACCCCTTGATTTCCCTAGTAGTAAGGACTTCATCTAACTCCTTTTTGAATATATTTAGTGAATTGGCCTCAACAACTTTCTGTGGTAGAGAATTCCACAGGTTCACCACTCTCTGGGTGAAGAAATTCCTCCTCATCTCGGTCCTAAATGGCTTCCCCCTTATCCTTAGACTGTGTCCCCTGGTTCTGGACTTCCCCAACATTGGGAACATTCTTCCTGCATCTAACCTGTCTAACCCCGTCAGAATTTTAAACGTTTCTATGAGGTCCCCTCTCATTCTTCTGAACTCCAGTGAATACAAGCCCAGTTGATCCAGTCTTTCTTGATAGGTCAGTCCCGCCATCCCGGGAATCAGTCTGGTGAACCTTCGCTGCACTCCCTCAATAGCAAGAATGTCCTTCCTCAGGTTAGGAGACCAAAACTGTACACAATACTCCAGGTGTGGCCTCACCAAGGCCCTGTACAATTGTAGCAACACCTCCCTGCCCTTGTACTCAAATCCCCTTGCTATGAAGGCCAACATGCCATTTGCTTTCTTAACCGCCTGCTGTACCTGCATGCCAACCTTCAATGACTGATGTACCATGACACCCAGGTCTCTTTGCACCTGCCCTTTTCCTAATCTGTCACCATTCAGATAATAGTCTGTCTCTCTGTTTTTACCACCAAAGTGGATAACCTCACATTTATCCACATTATACTTCATCTGCCATGCATTTGCCCACTCACCTAACCTATCCAAGTCGCTCTGCAGCCTCATAGAATCCTCCTTGCAGCTCACACTGCCACCCAACTTAGTGTCATCCGCAAATTTGGAGATATTACATTTAATCCCCTCATCTAAATCATTAATGTACAGTGTAAACAGCTGGGGCCCCAGCACAGAACCTTGCGGTACCCCACTAGTCACTGCCTGCCATTCTGAAAAGTCCCCATTTACTCCTACTCTTTGCTTCCTGTCTGACAACCAGTTCTCAATCCATGTCAGCACACTACCCCCAATCCCATGTGCTTTAACTTTGCACATTAATCTCTTGTGTGGGACCTTGTCGAAAGCCTTCTGAAAGTCCAAATATACCACATCAACTGGTTCTCCCTTGTCCACTCTACTGGAAACATCCTCAAAAAATTCCAGAAGATTTGTCAAGCATGATTTCCCTTTCACAAATCCATGCTGACTTGGACCTATCATATTACCTCTTTCCAAATGCACTGCGATGACATCCTTAATAATTGATTCCATCATTTTACCCACTACCGATGTCAGGCTGACCGGTCTGTAATTCCCTGTTTTCTCTCTCCCTCCTTTTTTAAAAAGTGGGGTTACATTGGCTACCCTCCACTCCATAGGAACTGACACAGATTCTACACCCACCGACGTCGTGAAGGACAGAGTATACCGGACTTCGCAGCGGACCTCCGGCGTTTGGCCAGCCTCTGTAAGTTCACAGACGCCTGCAGGGGGGAGATGGGCATTGGTCATGTGGGAATTTTCTGCAATTAATTGAGACCAAGGATTTGACCTTGGAAGCGGCGGCGTTGATAGGTCAAACTTTCATGGCGGGGGAGGAAGAGACGAAAATAATATACACGCGCAATTCTGCCTCTAACGCGGCGATGGATCAGGGCGTCAACATCATTAATGTGACTTAGAGCCCCGTAGGCAGGCAGGGGCAGTCCGACACTTCCCAGGCAGCAATAGACCCCAGAGTAGAACTTCAACAGACACAATGGCAGACTGAACGGACATTCAAGCCATCACAGTGGACAATGCGGCCCGGGATGGGGCCATTGACACCCACTAATAGGGTACTTAAGAGCAGTCAGAGGGACAGTCAGCATGGAATGCCTGGCCATAGTCCCTTTGTTCCTAACAATGGAAACTTTAACTCATGCTGGAGGTGTGGGGGGAAACACTCAGCTAGATCTTGCAGATTTCAACAGTTTGTCTGCAGAAACTGCAATCTCAGTGGCCACTTAGCTCAAATGTGCAGGAAGTCTGCAACCAGACTAATATATGAGGCGGATGGACCAGAAGAGGGTTCTTTGAGGCAGGTTGACTTTTGGGGCAAATCGATGGACGCCGAGGTTCAGCGGGTCCATGTGACGAATATTCACAGTTCATACACCAAAACGCCACCAATGATGATGAGGGTTTTATTAAGCGGTATCCCAGTACGCATGGAGCTGGACACTGGGGCCAGCCAGTCACTCATGGGCGTTCAGCAATTTGAGAAGCTATGGCCACTTAAAGCCAGTAGACCCAAATTAGCACGCATTGAGACACAATTACGGACTTACACTTAAGAAATCTTTCCGGTGCTAGGCAGTGCAATGTTGGCTGTCACACACAATGGGTTAGTGAATCGGCTGCTGCTCTGGATTGTCCCGGGTAATGGTCCCGCACTGTTGGGGAGGAGCTGGTTAGCCAAGATGAACTGGAAATGGGGGGATGTTCACGCAATGTCATCTGTGGAGCGAAGTTTGTGCTCACAAGTCCTACAACAATTAGATTGACTATTCCAACCTGGCGTAGGGACTTTCAAAGGCACTAAAGTAGTGATATACATCACCCCAGATGCCAGGCCAGTGCACCACAAAGCCAGAGTGATGCCGTATGTGATGCGGGAAAAGATCGAGAGCGAATTGGACCGGCTGTTGAGAAAGGGCATCATCTCGCCTGTTGAATTCAGCGACTGGGCGAGCCCCATCGTTCCCATCCTAAAAGCGGATGGCTCTGTCAGGATCTGTGGCAACTACAAGGCCACCATCAATCGGGTGTCCCTACAAGATCAATACCCGCTCCCGAGAGCGGAGGACCACTTCGCCACGCTGGCAGGCGGCAAGCTGTTCACCAAGTTGGACCTCACTTCAGCCTATATGACCCAGGAACTGGCTGACGAATCTAAACTACTGACCACCATCACCTCGCACAAGGGACTGCTCGTTTATAACAGGTGCCCGTTTGGCATTCGATCAGCGGCCGCGATTTTTCAACGAAATATGGAAAGCCTGCTTAAATCCATTCCTGGAACGATCGTATTCCAGGACGACATCCTCATCACGGGTCGAGACACCGAGGAACACCTTCACAACCTGGAGGAGGTGCTACGCCGACTGGACCGGGTAGGCCTGCGACTCAAGAAGTCTAAATGTCTTGAGGTTGAGTTTCTGGGCAGGAGGGTTGCTGCAGATGAGATTCGGCCCACCAAATCCAAAACAGAGGCGATTCGATGAGCACCCAGGCCCTGCAACACATCGGAGTTGCATTAATTCCTGGGACTGTTGAACTATTTCGGGAACTTTCTGCCGAACTTGAGCACGTTGTTGGAGCCGCTACACGTGCTCCTGCGTAAGGTTTGCGATTGGCTTTGGGGGGACTGTCAGGAACGGGCTTTTGATCCGGCGCGAAACTTACTTTGTTCAAACAAGTTGTTGACCCTATACAACCCCTGTAAAAAAATTGGTTCTGACTTGTGATACACCGTCCTATGGGGTTGGGTGCGTGTTGCAACAGGGCAATGATGAGGGTCAACTACAACCTGTGTCTTATGCCTCTAGGTCGCTCTCTCAAGCAGAACGGGGGTATGGGATGGTCGAGAAGGAAGCGCTTGCATGTGACTATGGTGTAAAAAAAATGCATCAGTACCTCTTTGGTAGGAAGTTTGAATTAGAGACGGACCACAAGCTATTAACATCCCTGTTGTCAGACAGCAAGGCTGTCAATGCCAACGCATCAGCTCGCATACAGCGATGGGCTCTCACACTCGCTGCGTATGACTACTCCATCCGGCACCGGCCCGGCACTGAAAATTGCACTGACGCGCTCAGCAGGCTTCCACTGGCCACCACTGAGGGGGCAGCGGAGCAAAGCGCCTAGATGGTCATGGCCGTTGATGCCTTTGACAGCGCAGGCTCCCCCATCACAGCCGACCAGATACCCTCCTATCCCTGATTAAGACATGTGTCCTGACTGGGGATTGGGCGCCCGCACATGGAGCATGCCCTGAGGAGGTCAGACCGTTCCACAGACGGATGGATGAGCTCTCCATCCAAGCCGACTGCCTACTATGGGGTAGCCGGGTAGTTATGCCCCAGAAGGGCAGGGAGGCATTCATCAGGGAACTCCACAGCGAGCACCCAGGCATTGTGCTGATGAAGGCCATTGCCGGTCACACGTTTGGTGGCCTGGAATTGATTCAGACCTGGAACACTGTGTTCACAGGTGCGCGACATGTGCCCAGCTGGGTAATGCCCCCAGGGAGGCCCCGCTCAGCCCGTGGCCCTGGCCCACCATGCCATGGTCATGCATTCATGTTGACTACGCGGGCCCGTTCATGGGTAAGATGTTCCTTATTGTGGTAGATGTGTACTCGAAATGGATCGAGTGCATCATTCTTAATTCATGCACGTCATCCACCACCGTGGAAAGCCTACTTGCGATCTTTGCAACCCATGGTTTGCCGGACATCCTGGTTAGTGATAATGGCCCATGTTTCACAAGCTACGAATTCTGAGAGTTTATGTCGGGCAATGGCATCAACCACGTCAGGACTGCTCTGTTCGAGCCGGCCTCCAATGGCCAGGCGGAACGTGCGGTCCAAATCATTAAGCAAGGTATGCTCAGGATTCAAGGACCCACCCTACAATGTCGCCTATCGCGTCACCTGCTGGTCTATAAATCCCGACTGCACTTGCTCACGGGGGTCCCGCCCGCAGAGCTACTAATGAAATCGACACTTAAAACTCGGTTGTCCCTCATTCACCCAGTCCTGACAAACATAGTTGAGGGCAAGCGCAAGTCACAAAACGAGTACCATGACCGTAATTCGAGGGGGAGATGTATAGAAATAAATGATCCTGTATTCGTCCTCAATCATGTCATGGGACCCAAATGGTTTGAGGGCATTGTAATTGACAAAGAGGGGAATAGGGTCATTGTGATAAAACTCAACAATGGTCAGATATGCCGTAAGCATCTGGACCAAAAAAAAAAGGAGGAACCTGAAGAAGACCATGAGATGGTGCTCACAACACCGCCAGTGAACAAGCAAAAAGAGCAATCAGAAGAATGCACAGTCCCTGCGGTCAGCAACAACCAGAGCCCCAACTGCGCGGCGCTCCACAAGGGAGCGTAGACCACTTGAAAGACTAAAGCTATGATCCCAATAAGACTTTTGGGGGGGTGGGGTGGGGTGGGGGGAGGTGATGTCATGTATTTAACCACAATGTAACACCACTGTATTATTGTATACATTCAACCTAGATGCACACCTTGATCACAAGGGGTGAACTTGTGGGAGACACTCCTTACCTGATCACACAGGTATAAAAAGGAAGGTCCCACGCCGGGTCACCATCTTTGGAGTCCTGTGAATAGTTAAGGTCAGCGAGTGACCTTGTCCCCAGAATGTGCCTCGTGTGATTTCATACTGTTGAGTAAGGACTTTACAGGGACAGCACTGCCGCTGGTGGTCAAAGCCAATCTATCCTCCATTTGTATGGCTCCACTTCCTTCCAAGCTAGCACAGCAGACAGCTGTAGTATCAGCCAATTTGTGGCCCACAGATGTATCAGAAACATGATCTATTGTTCACGCAGAAGAATAATCGGAGCATGACTTAGTTGCCCAATGTCACCATAGTGCTGGATTTCCCCAAAGCACAGGAGGTCACTGATGACCTCTATCAGATTACTGTTCCTCCTTCGGCATCACAACTTGCTTCTCTTCACCAGTGCATCGTGACTCAACCGGTATGACTTCCTCAAGCTCATTGTATTCCCCCACTGGGTGGCTATGATGGTGCTTTTGATTGTTCGTGAGAACAATGCAATAGCCTGTGAGGCACTTGCTTGCTTGGGACCACTGGAAGTGCTTTGGGGTTGCTTTCCTCGGCCTACATCTTCAAATCAAGCTTGCTTTGCAATGTGCTGTATGTGATTACGCGGTGGTATGGCAGACTGAGAAAGGGGCAAGCCGTAAAAAAAGCAGGTTGGCGCCAGCCCTGAGGTTAGCTTCACCTTCCCCTAGTTTGTTGCCCTCGTGAGCATGGATGCCCGAGAACGCCTCTTCAAATGCAGTTAAGTGTTTGAAATTTCTGGTCTTCCCACCAGTTGGGGTCTGACCCCTTTTTATTGTATGCCATCTTCTCCTGCAAGCAGAGAATTTGTGTTCAGGTGCTATAGTCTTTAAGACATATAATCAACCTTTATGTGTGCCATGGTGCTGTGTGGCCTGCATGCTAAGAATTCAAAGGACTGTAAGGTTGCATGAAAGATTTGGTGGGGTGAGCTGTGGCTCAGTGGGTAGCACATTTGCCTTTGAGTCTAAAAGTTGTAGGTTCAAACCCCACTCCAGGGACTTAAACACACAAAATCTAGGTTGACAGTGCAGTGCTGAGGAAGAGCTGCTGTCTTTCAGATGAGATGTTAAACTGGGGCCCCATCTGCCCTCTCAGGTGGATGTGAAAGATCCCATGGCACTATTTTGAAGAGGAGCAGGGGAGTTATTTCTCGTGTCCTGGCCAATATTTATCCCCCAATCAACATAACAAAAACAGTTTATCTGGTCATTATCATATTGTTGTCTGTGGGAGCTTGCTGTGCACAAATTGGCTGCTGCGTTTCCCACATTACAAGAGTGACTACACTCCAAAAATATTTCATTGGCTGTAAAGCACTTGGAGACATCCGGTGGTCGTGAAAGGTGCTATATAAATGCAAGTCTGTCTTTCTTTTTAGACTTCGAGGTTCTGAGGAAACACTTTCTGGCATCAACCCAGAATCTTGCTATAAAAAACTGAGAGTTAGCATTACCATGTCATCGTTCTTCAGGGCTGCCATCTTCATTGACAGTTTGTGCAAGCTCCCACAGGCAGTCTGCTCTGGGGGAGGTAGACCATGAAGATACAATTAGCAGCAATACAGGAAGTTCTGGCGAGAAAAGTCATGGTCTACAAGTCAGCATTAACTCCTACTGTGTACCTTTCCCATATCCTTTGCAGGCGGTGTCAGCCTTGCAAAATGAGGGCAAAAATAAATCCATATTCTGAGAGGCCAGAAGGAAGGTAGCAAAGGGAAACATCACACATGAGCAGTAATAAGGGAAACACTTCTTAACAGTGTGAAAAGATTTGCATTTATATCATGCCATTTACAACCTCAGGACCTCCCAAAGCAGCCAAGGAAGTACTTTTGAAGTGTAGTCGCCGTTGTAATGTAGGAAACGCAGTAGCCCAGTTGTGCACAGCAAGCTCCCACAGGCAGCAATGAAATAAATGACCAGATCATCTGCTTTAGATGTTGGTCGAGGGATAAATGTTGGCCAGGACACCGGGAGAACTCCCCTGCTCTTCTCCAATCTTGTGCGGTGGGATATTTTGCGTCCGCCTGAGAGGGGCATGCAGGGCCTCAGTTTAACGCCTCATCCGATAGATGGTACCACCGACAATGCAGCGCACCCTCAGTACGGCACTAAGTGGGGCTCTAACCAAGAAACTTCTGATTCAGAGGCAAGAGCCCAAGCGGTGAACCCGGGCTGATACCTTCATTGATGGGCTTGTCCACAATGCGATCGCCCAGTGATGACCCACTCAGTTGTCCAAGCTGAAGGGGGTGTTGAAGTTCACTGCAGAATGAGGAAAACAATCAAGTAAAATGTGAAAATAAGTAGGTTGCAGTCACAAAGTCAGGATATCCTGCACCAAAAGTGTTGTATTGTTGCTGATGATGGCTTTGAATACTTATCGACAGGTACAACATTTCAAAACACTCATATCCTTAAGGAACAGCTGCAAAAAGGAACTCTTAATAATTTCTGAACAAAGTAATATTACGAAGTAGAAGTGGAGCAAAACGTAGAGTCATACAACATTCATGATGTTGAAACAATAAATGACCCAAATATTTTTTTTTAACATATTATCATTTTGAAAGATGACTTAAATTTGATTTATTATCAAATTGCTCAAGGGTGCCCCCCCTACCCCGCCCCCAATGGCTTAGTGAGTAAAAGCACCATGCTTTGAGGTAACGGTCCTTAGAGACTTGGAAGGTGGCAGGTTTGTCTGATCTCAGCTAGGCCAGCAGTTCCCGGGCAAGTGAAGGTTGCATAGAGTATATGGCACAGAAACAGGCCATTCGGCCCAACTAGTCTGTGCTGGTGTTTATACTCCACATGAGGTTAAAATTGTCCAGTGCCCCCGCTCCTGATTATCACCTAATAAACAGCCCTGTCAGAATACCTGTATTGAATGAATCCTTATTCGATAACCCACACAATTTAATCCCCCATGTCATAGCCAAAAAGTTTGAAGCAAAGCTGCTCTAAATTCAGTGCACGAATGCAAGTGCACTCGCATGGGCTTCCAGTGCTGATGCTCATTGTCCAGGCTGTTGAATATCATCATCCTCATCATAGGCAGTCCCTCGGAATCGAGGAAGATTTGCTTCCACTCTTAGAATTAGTCCTTAGGTGCCTGAACAGTCCAATATGAGAGCGACAGTCCCTGCCACAGGTGGGACAGACAGTCGTTGAGGGTAAGGGAGGGTGGGACTGGTTTGCCGCACGTTCTTTCCGCTGCCTGCGCTTGATTTCTGCATGCTCTCGTCGATGAGACTCGAGGTGCTCAGCGCCCTCCCAGATGCACTTCTTCAACTTACAGCGGTCTTTAGCCAGGGATTCCCAGGTTTCGGTGGGGATGGTGCACTTTATCAGGGAGGCTTTGAGGGTGTCCTTGTAACGTTTCCTCTGTCCACCTTTGGCCCGTTTGCCATGAAAGTGTTCCGAGTCAAGCGCTTGCTTTGGGAGTCTTGTGTCTGGCATGCAGACAATGTGACCTGCCCAGTGGAGCTGATCAAGTATGGTCAGTGCTTCAACGCTGGGGATGTTGGCCTGGTCGAGGACGCTTATGTTGGCGCATCTGTCCTCCCAGGGGATTTGTAGGATCTTGCATTGGCATCGATGGTGGTATTTCTCCAGCGACTTGAGGTGTCTACTGTACATGGTCCATGTCTCTGAGCCATACAGGAGGGCGGATATCACTACTGCCCTGTAGACCATGAGCTTGGTGGTAGATTTGAGGGCCTGGTCTTCGAACACTTTGTTGAATCTATGCAACATACGTTAACCTCTCCAGCTGAGGAGGAATTTGGGGAGAAAATTGCTAGAAAAAGAATACTTTTGTTGCCGATTTTTAAGCTCTTTTACGTATAAGGAAGAAAGGGGAACTTCTAAATGTGTAACTTTACAGCAGTGAGATTTCTGGAATGTGTTCAAAATTAAGGGTGTGGTTTATACACAGGCTATATATGGGATTCATAGTACGGATACATGGTGGTTTGTTTCTGAAGCCTCATGCACTGAATTCACAGCAGCTTTTCTTCACAGTTTGTGGCTATGATATGGGGGATTAAATTTGGTGCCTTATCGAATGATGATTCATTCAGTACAGATATTCTGACAAGGTGGTTTGGTGATGGTTCCTTCAATGCTCAGTGTGTTATTGATCTTCAATTGAATCCCCACACTGTGCTAGATTTCCCTGGCCTCAGTTGGAACAGCAGTTGGGTTGCTATGATCAGTTTCACTACCACTGTGCTACAGATGGTAAAATCAACCAGACGTTACTCTATCCCTTGACCGAGATGGGAAGTGCGTGTGCATTGGGTGTGCACAGGATCAGGTTCAAATGTGGGATGCCTGCACAATCGAATAACCTCGTCTTTCAGATGAGACGTTAAACCGAGGCCCCGTCTGCTCTCTCAAGTGGATGTAAAAGATCCCATGGCACTATTGCGAAGAAGAGCAGGGGAGTTATCCCCAGCATCGTGGCCAATATTTATCCCTCAGTCAACATAACAAAATAAACCAAATTATCTGGTCATTATCACATTGCTGTTTGTGGGAGCTTGCTTGTGTGCAAATAGGCTGCCGCGTTTCCTACATTACAACAGTGACTACACTCCAAAAGTACTTCATTGACTGTAAAGTGCGTTGAGACGTCTGGTGGTCATGAAAGACGCTATATAAATGCAAGTCCTTCTTTCCTTTCAAAAGTCACCATCTGGTCTCACACACGACAACTGGTCACTTCGATGAGGTCCCCAGCACTGCTGACATCCATCCAACTGTTTCCCATCAACATTTCAATTGAGGAAAGAAAATATAAATTGGGCAAAATCACTTTATTTATATTATCTAATTTAGTGGATTATTGTTATCAATGCAATATGTTAGCATTCAACAAGTATTTTTTTAAGATATACGGAAAGTCCACTTCCCTCCCTCACCATCAGGTTCAAAGTGCTGCTTCCCAGCGCGAGTCATAGAATGGTTACAGCACAGAAGGAGGTCATTCAGCCCATCGAGACTGCGCCGACTCTCTGCCAGAGCACTTCAGCTAGTCCCACTCCCCCGCCCTTTCCCCATAGCCCTGCAAAATGTTTTCCTTCAGTTACTTATCCAGTTCCCTTTTGAAAGCCATGATTGAGTCTGCCTCCACCACCCTTTCAGGCCGTGCATTCCAGATGCTAACCACTCACCGCGTAAAAAAGTTTTTCCTCATGTCGCCTTTGTTTTTTTTGCCAATCACCTGAAATCTGTGTCCTCTGGTCCTCGACCCTTCTGCCAATGGGAACAGTTTCTCTCTATCTGCTCTGTCAAGACCCCTCATGATTTTGAAGCTGAGTGAAGTCAGCATGTGGTGGCATCAGCTACAGTGCCATCGCTGGGTAACAAATCCTCTTATTAGTATCAACACAACGTAAATGTAAAGCACGCATGCAGTTCTTTTAAACTCACCAAAAACGACCGATTCTAAACCAAAACAAGAGGATGTTTAAAGGGGTGACGTCCGCAAGACGGGGAGTTTTTAGGTAGATTCAGTTCTGAGAACAGCGAGCTCTGAAAACTCCATTCAATAACTGCCTTTCTGATTGTCTGGGTGGAAATTCTCGGTGTCGCATGTTATCTGTCTGCTGCTCTGTGAACTTTGGCATTGTGGTTTTTACACTTTGATGTGTGTGTTTTTACTTAAAGCTTACATGTAGCAAAATAGACAGGAACGTGATTACCCACATTCAGAAATTGTTGCCTTTATAAGAGCATAAGAAATAGGAGCAGAAGTAGACCATTCGGCCCCTCATGGGATTCAATAGGATCATGGCAGATCTGATCTTGGCCTCAACTCCACTTCCCTGCCCGTTCCCCATAACCCTTGACTCTCTTAGCATTCAAAAATCTCTATCTCCACCTTGAATATATTCAATGACCCAGCCTCCACAGCTCTCTGGGGCAGAGAATTCTACAGATTCACGACCCTGTGAGAGAAGAAATTCCTCCTCATTTCCGTTTTAAATGGGCGACCCCTTATTTTGAAATTATGCCCCCTTGTTCTAGATTCCACAAGTGGCAACATTCTCTCTGCATCTACCCTGTCAAGCCCCTCAGAATCGTATATGTTTCAATAAGATCCCCTCTCATTCTTCTAAACTCCAATGCTCAACCTTTCTTCATATGACAACCCCCTTTATTTCAGGAATCATTTCGTGAACCTTCTCTGAACTGCCTCCAATACAAGTACATCCCTCCTTAAATAAGGAGAGCAGAACTGAACGCAGTACTCCAGGTGTGGTCTCACCAACGCCCTGTACAGTTGTAGCAAGACTTCCCTACTTCTATACTCCACCCACCTTGCAATAAAGGTCAATATTCCATTTGCCTTCCTAATTACTTGCTGTACCTGCATGCTCACTTTTTGTGTTTCATGTACAAGGACATCCATGTCCCTCTGTACCTTAGAAACATGATAAAGAGTCTTTTTAGGCACAGCCGTCCTCCCATATCTCACCTAAGTGGCTATTCTTCAAGTTTAAATCTGGACAGCAAGCACTGAAGGCATCACAAGGAAACCTGACCCTTCCTTCACTTGGAATCCACAACGTGGACTTTAAAGCAAGAGTCACTAGGTTACCAAGAGGAGTTGAGACCCTGACTGTGTTGGCTCTCACCAATTGTAGTTTTTCCATCATTTACCAAGTGAGGTCGGCCAATTTAGCACTCAGCATGCATTGAACCTTCCAGATTTGTGTAACTCAGTAGCACTCAAAGCAGTGCATTGACCCATTGAGCCATCGGGCACTAAACCATCATTTGTAAAAGATACACCCCTTTCCTGAAAGTGCCACTCATGCTGAGCTGCCTGTTGCCCTCTGGTACCTAGGCATTGCTCATGTGGAGCTTAGATGGCGAGTGTCAGCAGAATATTCTATTGGGTGGGACGTTACTCGGCCTAGTCTAATTCTCTTTTAACCTTCACGTGTGAATTTTCCAGCAGAGGTGGTCAAGCAGTGATCAACAGAGGACTTTACCCTTGCCTCTCAGGAGCACTAAGGCAAATTGTAGCAGCCTTACTGCCACCCTGGCTAAGATCAGCTAACTCCTTTATAAACTAACGCTCAAGCCAGCTACCTTTCGGATTTGTGTTGCTGGACATTGTGAGATGATAAGCAAAGACTGAGTACTTCCTCACAGGAGTGAGGAGGAGGAATCAGTTAAGATTATAAATCCACCGGCTTTTGTGCATCTCCCTCCAGCCAGTTTGAGAGAGGTTTTGGTAGAAGCCTGAAAGAAGATAATCTGCCTCTCCTCTCCGCCAGGAATATTAGGAATTAATTGCTCCACCATTAGTGGCCATGGCTTCAACTGCCTAGGCCCTACGCTCTGGAATTTCCTGCCTAAACCTCTCCGCCTCTCTCTCCTTCTTTAAGATGCTCCTTAAAACCTGCTTCTTTGATCAAGCTTTTGGTCACCTGCCCTAATTTCTCCTTATGTGGCTCGGTGTCAAATTTTGTTCGATAACACTCCTGTGAAGTGCCTTGGGATATTTTACTATGTTAAAGGCACTATATAAATGCAAGTTCCTGTTTGTTGTTGTGTTGGTTAGAATCTGGAGAAGAAAGGAAAATTGCTCATGGAACTCCTGAATATTGTGAATTTGTTTAAAGCCTTAAAAACTGAGCTGAACATCTGACTGTTGCTTCTCCCCCAGAATTTCCCCCGTTCGCCCGAAAGAAGTGAAACTCCACTGTAAATGTTTTCCCTTCCCAGTCGTAGAGCTCTTTACGCTGATTGCAGTGTGGTCAGCTAAGTCAACACGATCGGTGAATTTACATGAGACCTATTTCTCCTCCACTTTTTCTGGACCTCTTCTCTCCTCTTTTCTGGACTGTGTCTTTTTTTTCTTTCCTTGGGCTACTTTGCCCTATCTTCCTGGGCCTCATCTCCCCTTTGGTGTCATTTCTCATCTTTGTTGCTAGGCTGCTCCCTCCCTACCTTCCTGGATTGTTTCCCTCCTCAGTTCCTGGGCTGCCTCTTCTCCTTGTCCCCGAGCTGCTTATTTCTCTGATCCTCAGCCTTCACTCCACCTTCAAAAGTTGGTCGGTGTTTATTTTGGATCATCCAGCCAGACGTACTATAGTCTGGTCTGACAAGGATCAGCCATTCTTCTCGAACATGTTGTTTTTACAGAATGTCAGTTTGGTTAATCCGGGCTCATTGTTCAAATCCATAACGTCTGATTGAGCGAAACACCACCATGGCCAAGACTTTCATGTTTTTTCCTGTGTGTGTGTACATAAGGAGACAATGCATACACATCGGCAGCATCATAGTATATGGGGGATGTGTTAGCATTGATGGTGTGAGTGCTGGGTGTGAGAATGAGGGAAGGTTAGTTCGGGGTGAGCCTGTTAGTTTATACTGTACTGTGTCCAAGTCTGTCTGGGCATGTAACCCACCCCAAGGGGTTTTGCTTTGTGCCTGGATTTATATGGAAAGTGGGAGGACCGATTTTTAGCAGAGGTCATGCTTACTCAAAATTCCAAAACAACCTGAGTATTGCAGTTTTTTTTAACCAGTCGCCAATGTACTGGAACTGGGCCATTATTGAGTGATTCAAATAGGTATGTGATATCCAGCTCCTTCCCTGATGAGAGATACAGATACAGCTTGATGTTCCCTGGGAAAAGTGCCAGGGTCCTGCCATTCACTTTTCGTTGACCTCATCTGAAATTATTTGATGTATCATCAACTGCTGATTAAATCCCAACTCTGAACCAAAGGATAGAATTCCATATTGCAAATCACTGCCACTGTATAAAATTCCTTATATGGATGTACAAGGACTCTTCAGGGTGTGCAAAACCCTTCAGCTGAAGTGGTATTTTATGCATTTATTATATTCTCCAGCAGTACACATACCAAGAGACGCCACTTTAAAGAATAGTTTAGAACAATTCTGTTTGTATTTAATAATAGGGCAGCTTAGGAATGCTTAAACAGCTTAGAGTAAGATATTTAAACTGGCTAGACTCTGGTATGCAAATGAACAATCAGTGGATTAGCATTTGCAATATTGAGAGTGGGATACGGACTGTGGAAATTATGTTTAGACTCTGAATAGGCTTTCTCGGCTCTCTAAACGGTTTAGAGATAGTGGCCTAAAAATTGGGCTCTGTAGTGTCCATTTCTCAGGCACTATATAGCCTCCTAAGTACTCAATATGGTGGGCAGGAAGAGTGCGCGCACTTCCGACCAGAAGTGCCCGCCATATTGGGTAAGGATAAAGGAGACCCACTGAGAGAAGAAATTTCTCCTCATTTCCGTTTTAAATGCGCGACCCCTTATTCTGAAACTATGCTCCCTAGTTCTAGATTCCCCCATGAGGGGAAACATGCTCTCTGCATCTACCCTGTCAAGCCCCCTCAGAATCTTAATTTCAATAAGATCCCCTCCCATTCTTCAGATCACGATGGAGTGAACCTGTGGATGGTGGATGTGGGCAGGATTGATTTGGCTGTGATGTCCCCCACGGCTGAATAGCCGACCGGCACTTGTTGTCAAAAATCACACATGAATAGAAACATAGAAACATAGAAAATAGGTGCAGGAGTAGGCCATTCGGCCCTTCTAGCCTGCACCGCCATTCAATGAGTTCATGGCTGAACATGCAACTTCAGTACCCCATTCCTGCTTTCTCACCATACCCCTTGATTCCCCTAGTAGTAAGGACTCCTTGGGAAAGCTGCAAGAAGCAGTGGCCACCCTTGGAACCAACCCCCAGCAAGAGAGTCAACAGCTTCTGAAGAGGAGCAGAAGAAGAAGGGAAAGTAGAGAAAATGTAAGCACTTTTGTTTTCTTTCCATTTTCTGCTTTCATCCCTATTTTCCCAAAAGTAGCAACTAGTACAGTTCCACTGAGACCAGCAGTCCTCTGTTGCCTTTCACATTTGGCTATCCTTCAGTGAGTGTTGACAGGCCGTTTGACCATGAGGGCTATCACAACTAAGATTGATGCTGTCTTCACCTGGCATTGACACTCTCCTATCAAGGCTCAATGAATAGCACAGAGCAGCAGGAATGTTGACTGATGTTTCTCCTCAGATGGAGCGCTTCCCCCATCCTCCCCCAACCTGCTCCTCTGGCTGAGATCAACTAACATAGAATACACTTTAAAAGAAAGACTTGGATTTATATTGCATCTTACACGACTACCGGATGTTTCAAGTCACTTTATAGCCAATGAAGTACTTTTTGAGGTGTGGTCACTGTTGAACCACGGCAGCCAACTAGCATACAGCAAGTTCCCACAAGCAGCAATGTGATAATGAACATAATGTTATGTTGATTGAGGGATAAATATTGGCCAGGACACCGGGAATAATTCCCTTGCTTTTCTTCGAAATAGTGCCATGGGATCTTTTACGTCAACCTGAGAGAGCAGACGAGGCCTCGGTTTAATGTTTCATCCGAAAGACAGCGGGGCCGAAATGCAGCCTCCCGAAAAGGCCTCTTACCGTCGGAAAGCGGCGGCCAAGTGACAGAGTCGAGTGGCCGCCGATTTGTGGTCGAATAGCCGCTGCCAGCGCAATTCACCTCGGGGGTATTTCCAGCGGTCCCCCCTTCCACCCCGCTGCTGCCGACCATCCTAAGTGTGTAATCAAAGCGCAAAGCCGATCTCCCGCACCTCCATATAAATTCACCTGCAAAAATCTTCGTCTGGCCGCGGGGTGCCCCCGACAGCTTTTTCTGTCGGTGCACAGTGTTTGAAGTGTGTGAGACATGGCGGTGCGGCACTTATTCAAGTGGGAGGGCACACTGCCGTGGCCGCCATGTTTTTTTTTTGTCGGTCAACTGCCATGTTGGGACGACAATTATGCCCCCAGGTTCGGCCTGGCCGGCAACTGTCAACCCTCTTGGGTGCCAGACCGCTGGCCCGGCCAATACCTTCCCTGGCGGCCCAGTGGGCCAAAGTTTAAAAATGGAGAAGGCTCTCCCCTTTAAGTGAAAGGGAGAGACGTGGTGACGCACACAATTCCTGAGGTCATCAGCGCCAGGCTGATGACTGACAGTGGCAGAGACTCCATCCCGCCTCCACTTCCGCCCCTCTGGAGTGCTCATCGCCGCACTTCCGCTCCCATTATGGCCAGTTTCCGGCCCGCTCCAAAAAAATTGCCAAAGTGCCGAATTTCACAAAAGAGACCACCTCATCCACAATGGCGGAAAAAACACTTCAAGAGCAGTCAGTGCGACCGGTCTCGGCCGGACCTTAATTTTGACCCCGACACCTCAAACAGTGTAGCATTCCTTCAGCACTGCAATGGAAGGTCAGCCTAGATTGGGACTTAAACCCACAACCTTGTGACTCACAGGTGAGTGTGCTACCCACTGAGCCACAGCTGACACTTAAAAGTCGGAAACAGTTCAGCCTGCAATATTGTGGACGTGTTGAGGCTTCCTACACTAACGTTGCCAGCAGTAACTTCTTGGCTTCAGTTTTTCCTGAAAAACAATATACTCTGAAGAGGTTTTCCACCTTGGAGGTAGATTAAGAGGTTATTAATTTCCATTCAGATAGCTACAGTTGTTTCCTGCACTGACAATAGAACTAAGGAAACAAGAATAATTAAATCCATAAATGCTGGAAAAATGCAAGAGTTTCGCCCCACCTATGATCGACATGTCAGAGCTATGCTTCTACAGGCTTTCTGCCTGTGCTGGTACTGAGGGATTCTTTCATAGTTCCTGGTGAGTAGGTAATGGAAGATTGATGCAGGGGTGGGTCTTCATTTGGCACCTTCATCTAAAAGCTTCAGTTCTTGTAGCAGCTGCCGTGCAAGCCTTCTGGAAGGGCAAATGAATCTATCGCAAGGAAATGATTCCCTGGCCAACTTTTGGGTCAAGAGTGGACCTGTTTACAAATCTGCATCTGCGCACCTTCAGAGGCTGAACTCCAGGATATAGTCAATGTATTCACTGAGGCAAATGAAAGCATAGGCCTTATGCTTAACATCCGTAAGACAAAGGTCCTCCACCAGCCTGTCACCGCCGCACAGCACTGCCCTCCAATCATCAAGATTCACGGCGTGGCCCTCGACAACGTGGACCATTTCCCATATCTCGGGAGCCTCTTATCAACAAAGGCAGACATTGACGCGGAGAGTCAACATCGTCTCCAGTGCGCCAGTGCAGCCTTCGGCCGTCTGAGGTAAAGGGTGTTTGAAGATCAGGCCCTCAAATCTACCACCAAGCTCACGGTCTATAGGGCTGTAGTAATACCCGCCCTCCTGTATGGATCTGAGGCATGCATGATGTAGAGAAGGCACCTCAAGTCGCTGGAGATATATCACCAATGATGTCTCTGCAAGATCCTGCAAATCCCCTGGGAGGACAGGCGCACCAACATCAGTGTCCTCGACCAGGCTAACATCCTCAGTATTGAAGCACTGACCACACTCGATCAGCTTCGCTGGGCAGACCACATAGTTCACATGCCAGATACGAGACTCCCTAAGCAAATGCTTTATGCGGAGCTCCTTCGTGGTAAACGAGTCAAAGGAGGACAGTGGAAACGTTATAAGGACACCCTCAAAGTCTCCCTGGTGAAGTGCGATATCACCACTGACACCTGGGATTCCCTGGCCAAAGACCGCCCGAGGTGGAGAAAGTGCATCCGGGAGGGCGTTCAGCTCTTCAGGTCTCAACGCAAAGAGCTTCAAGAGGCCAGGCGCAGGCAGCGGAAGGAGCGCACGACAAACCAGCCCCACCGATCCCTTCCCTCGACGAATGTCTATCCCTCCTGTAACGGACTGTTCAGCCATCAAAGAACTCACTTCGGGAGTGGAAGCAAATCTTCCTCGATTCCGAGGGACTGCCTATGATGATGATTACAAATACTGATTGACAGATAATGCTCATCAACTGCCAGTGAGTCAAACATTCTTATTTTATGCTCTTTTATTTTAGGCAACATCATGCCCAGGGATTGTCTGAAATTTAAAGTTTCCTGTAAGTAACCATTTTCGTTTCGATTTCAGACAAAGTTTGAGTATTTGTCAAGCCAAATCTGAACCCAACCCTTCAATGCCAAAGCTGAAGAATTTAAAATAGGGGCAATTGTTCCTATCATTGCTTCCTGGTATTGATGGAAGTGTTTTATAACCACAAGGAGACTTGTGTAGCCAGCAGAGGAGGAGTAGCTAAGTGGCAGGAATGGAGAGACACCAGTGTATCAGTAGTGGGAGGCCTGCAAATGCATGCTGAAGACTCAAAGCATTCTTTCAGTGCTAGTTCTTGTGTGACAGGTCAGTGATCAGATTAACACTGCAAATCCGATTAGAGTGCTACCTACTGGTATAGAAACATAGAAACATAGAAAATAGATGCAGGAGTAGGCCATTCGGCCCTTCGAGCCTGCACCGCCATTCAATGAGTTCATGGCTGAACATGCAACTTCAGTACCCCATTCCTGCTTTCTCCTCATACCCCTTGATCCCCCTAGTAGTAAGGGCTACATCTAACTCCTTTTTGAATATATTTAGTGAATTGGCCTCAACAACTTTCTGTGGTAGAGAATTCCACAGGTTCACCACTCTCTGGGTGAAGAAATTTCTCCTCATCTCGGTCCTAAATGGCTTACCCCTTATCCTCAGACTGTGACCCCTGGTTCTGGACTTCCCCAACATTGGAAACATTCTTCCTGCATCTAACCTATCTAAACCCGTCAGAATTTTAAATGTTTCTATGAGACCCCCTTTCATTCTTCGGAACTCCAGTAAATACACGCCCAGTTGATCCAGTCTTTCTTGATATGTCAGTCCCGCCATTCCGGGAATCAGTCTGGTGAACCTTCGATGCACTCCCTCAATAGCAAAAATGTCCTTCCTCAAGTTAGGAGACCAAAACTGTACACAATACTCCAGGTGTGGCCTCACCAAGGCACTGTACAACTGTAGTAACACCTCCCTGCCCCTGTACTCAAATCCCCTTGCTATGAAGGCCAACATGCCATTTGCTTTCTTAACTGCCTGCTGTACCTGCATGCCAACCTTCAATGACTGATGTACCATGACACCCAGGTCTCGTTGCACCTCCCCTTTTCCTAATCTGTCACCATTCAGATAATAGTCTGTCTCTCTGTTTTTACCACCAAAGTGGATAACCTCACATTTATCCACATTATACTTCATCTGCCATGCATTTGCCCACTCACCTAACCTATCCAAGTCACTCTGCAGCCTAATAGCATCCTCCTCGCAGCTCACACTGCCACCCAACTTAGTGTCATCCGCAAATTTGGAGATACTACATTTAATCCCCTCGTCTAAATCATTAATGTACAATGTAAACAGCTGGGGACCCAGCACAGAACCTTGCGGTACCCCACTAGTCACTGCCTGCCATTCTGAAAAGTACCCATTTACTCCTACTCTTTGCTTCCTGTCTGCCAACCAGTTCTCAATCCACGTCAGCACACAACCCCCAATCCCATGTGCTTTAACTTTGCATACCAATCTCTTGTGTGGGGTCTTGTCGAAAGCCTTCTGAAAGTCCAAATACACCACATCAACTGGTTCTCCCTTGTCCACTCCACTAAAAACATCCTCACAGAGTCAATCCATCCTGAGGATATTGTAACATGGGAATCTTCATAGGAATGTTTATGTAGGATTTTTTTATGGAACATATTATAATGATTTTGCAGAGTAGAATTTGCATTTATACTGTACATGTTGTGGCTTCAACACAACAACTTGAATCTATATAGCAAGTTTAATGTAGTAAAATGTCCCAAGGGGCTTCACAGGAATATTATCAGACAACATTTGACACCAAGCCACAAAAGGAAATATTAGGACAGGTGACCAAAAGCTTGGTCAAAGACGTAGGTTGTAATGACGCATGTTTAAAGTGTCATTGTTATAATGTAGGCAAATGCACACAGCAAGATTTTACTGCCATTGGTTAAGGGATAAATGTTGGTCAGGAGAATTTCCCTTCCCTTCAAACAGCACCAGGGATTTTTTATATCCACCTGAAAGTATAGTTGGAGACTCAGTTTAATGTCTCATCTGAGAGACGACACCTCCTCTAGTGCAACACTTTCTCAGTACTGCCCTGAAGTATCAGCCTGGACTTTGCCCTCAAGTCTGGAGACTAGGGCTTGAACCCACCAAACTTTTGACTCACTAGAGTGAGTCAGCCAGTGGCTCAGTTGTTAACACCCTTTCCTTTGAATCAGAAGGTTGTGGGTTTAAGTCCCACTCCAGTGACATGAGCACAAAAACCTAGGCTGACACTGCAGTGCTGAGGGAGTGGTGCACTATTGGAGGTGCCACTTTTTTCAGATGAGATGTTAAACCGAGGCCCCGTCTGCTCTCTCAGGTGGACGTGAACAATCCCATGGCACTATTTCGAAGAAGAGCAAGGGAGGTATCCCCAGTGTCCTGGCCAATATTCAATCCCTCGATCAACATCACTAAAACAGATTATCTAGTCATTAGCACATTGCTGTGCACAAATTGGCTGCTGTGTTTCCTACTTTACGACAGTGACTACACTTCAAAAAGCATTTCATTGGCTGTAAAGCACTTTGGGACGTCTGGTGGTCGTGAAAGGTGCTATATAAACGCAAATCTTTCTTTTCTTTTTTATGCTGCCACTGAATCAGGTCAGGCATCTATTAATAGATTAGGGATATAGAGCAGCTTCAGCCACTATTGACTTGTGACTATTCCTAGGTACTCGTTTCACCCATCCAATGTTATGATAAAATATGTGACAGCATGGGGATAATGCGCATGGGAACAAAAGTCATTTTGTGCTTCTGTACGTGTTCACTGCCTCATAAAAGGATACCATACCCCCAGGCTTTATCAGCAACAGTCACTGAATAGAGATTAACAAGATCCTTGGCTCATCCTCTGCCCCCCCCCCCCCCATCCCTCCACCACCCCTCCGCCACCCACCCTATTTAGCCCTGAGGTACTGAAGTCAAATATTGCACCTTTCCTGAGATCCAATAACTCTGGATCTAGTTCACACATGAAGAATGGCAGCCACAGAACCACACCCCAACATGAGTCAGAAGGGGAACAAACGCTTTCAATGGCCTTGCAACACAAAGCGATTCATTGCATGCTTTCAGAAACTTGGATCGCTTTTGAAACTTTGAGCCTGAAGTTGCGCTGTGGAATTCGTCTGAAATTGTTCTCTCCACTACTTTAGTGAGTACATTAATCCAATTAAAGTAAATGAGTTCATTCCCCCACTAAAGTAATGGAGAGCACAATTCCAGACTAATGTGTAAACCATCCGTCCACTTATATCCCTCACTGCAATCTCCCGGTCGTGGTCCTTAGCTTCTTAATATGATTCTTATTCTTTTTTCTGTCCTGAATTCTCCGTAAAATGATGACAAATTGCTCATCCTTCTCTAAAAGGATGGATGAATTTAGCCACGCACTGCTAACTGCCAATGCCGATCGATACAGACTGTCTGGAGGAAAAGATCAAAGGCGTTATTTATACTTGTAATTTTTGATCCCAGACTCAAAAAACGTTCATCTGCGTAAACTGGATAAAGATCACAAGGGTGATGTAAAGACAAAACAGTCTGTGTTGATCAATATAGAGACTAAAACTGGCTGAGTGGTTATTACTTCTGCAGAAGGGCACAGGCCAATGTCACTTTAGCTGTGTCGGTTCAGTATTTCTGGGGCTAAACCTGCATAAGGTGACAGCACAGTGTAAAACCATACAGTCCAGCAATTCATCCGCACAGCGCTGGCCTTCTGAGGCCCTAATATGGCGGACGAGAAGCGTGCGCAAATTTCCGAATGGCAATATATTGCCCGCCATATTGGTGCAGGTGGTTATACTGGTGACAGGAGCACACGATGTGATCATTTAAACACAAGGTTTCAAATTTAGGGTCCTGCGTTTCTTGTGCTTCTAACCGATAGGAAGGACTCCTCACCAGTGCTATTCAAAGGGATCCAGTAGAGCATACAGGTTAATCATTTCAGGCTGCTGGCTAACTTCTGGATGTTTTTTGATTTGTGTTTTGGTGTGTTGTCCAGACAGAGCATGATTTTGCTGCACTGTGGGGCAGCTGCCAAGGATGGTCTCACAGGGCTGTCTTCATGACATCGACATCAGAGAGCCGGAGCAGATGGCACAAGAGGGAGGGAGTGGAGAGCACTGCGCAGGAGGGCATACCTGTAGAGGGTCTTCAGGGACCCTACTCGGGCGCAATGTCTCAGGCACCTTTGCTTCACCAAGGAGCCTGTCACTGAGCTACGTCACCTGGTGCAGCCAGAACTCGAGCCTTGCACCAGGGGATGGACAGCACTGACTGTGGCTGTCAAGGTCACCGTGGCCCCTAACCTTTAGGATGACAGCACATTTCAGGCTGCAACAGGTGACATCAGCAACATCTCAAAGTTGCATCAGGGAGGTCAGCGAGGTTCTCTATGTCAGGAGGAATACCTATATCTCCTTTCCTTTGGAAACAGTGAAGCAGGACAAGAGGGCCACTAAACTTCACCTGCATAGCAGGCTTCCCTAGGGTGCAAGGTGCCATAGACTGCACACGCATTGCCTTGCGTGTTCCACATCAGCAGCCTGACATATGTAACAATCGAAGGGGATTCCACTCCCTCAACATCCAGCAGGTTTGTGACCACAGGCAGTGCATCATGCTGGTCTGTGCCCGCTATCCTGGCAGCAGTCATGACTCTATGATCCTGCACTAGTCCTCTGTTCTGCCTTTATTCCAACCAGACTACCACATTACAGGCTGTTATTGGACCACAAGGCCTATACCCTCCATACATGGCTGATGATTCCTGTCGGGAATCTGCCCATAGTTGCAGAGCAGGCCTACAACAAGAGCCATGCTACCCTGAAAAACATCACTGAGCAAACATTTGGTGTTCTCAAGTAATGCTTGTGCTGCTTGGACTGTTCCTGAGGAGCTTTGCAGTACACCCCTGAGCTGGTATCCAGATTTGTCATTGTCTACTTCATGCTGCACAACTTCGCCATCATGAGGGGCAAGTCTTCATGACCACCTGGGCAGCAACAAGTGCAGGAGCAGGAAGAGGTGGAGGAGGAGGAAGTGGAGGAGGAGGAGGTGGAGGAGGTACAGGAGGAGGAGCAGGAAGAGGAAGAGGTAGAGGAGGAGCAGGAAGAGGGGAGGAGCAGGAGGGGGAGGGGGAGGAAGAGGTAGAGGAGCACGAAGAGGGGAGGAGGAAGAGGTAGAGGAGCAGGAAGAGGTGGAGGAAGAGGGAGGAGGAGCAGGAAGAGGGGAGGAGGAGGAGGAGGAAGAGGGAGAAGTGCAGGAAGAGGGAGAGGAAGAGGGGGAGGAGGAGCAGGAAGATGAGGAGGGGAAGAGGCAGTGACCACTAGTGCTCCGATCTATCAGAACTCTTGAGACCAGCTCATTGAGGAGCAGTTTACCTAAATCAGCCTTCCCATTCCCAATACACCAACAATCCCACAATCCTTACCACTCTCCTTACTACCAGCATCCGATTGCCTACCTTCAGTTCAAATTTATGGGCCTTCTTCTCACTTCACTCTTCCTAATATCTCCTCCTTCGCCTTGCGTCCATTTTTGTGTAGCTAGACCTCGGTGAAATGCCGTGGGATTTTATTCTATGTGAAAGGTGCGATGTAGGTGCAAGTTGTTATTGTCTCTCAACATGGTCACGCTTCACTTTGAAAACAGCAAAGAAAATGTAAACAAACTGCAAAGTACAAAATTCATCTTGAAATACAGATTTGCAGAAAGGCGACACTTTATCAGAGCTTTTACAGGAACCAACAATTTCATTCTGACTTTGATCACTACATTGTCTTCCTGACTAATACAGAAAGTCTTCTGGGTCAGTGTTTCAACACTGACCAATATATGTATCCTGCACCCAATTGCAAATTTAAATTAACTTCTAAATGAGTCTGTTGGTGCATGCAGGAAAGCCACAGTAATCACTCAGTATCTTCAGACCAGCGTTAAGAAATCGAAACACAAGAAACTCGTCAGATAAGCAGCCAATTGACGTCAAACTCTCTGACCAAAATGTGTGCTTCCCTTCTCGAATATAAAGAAAAGCTGATTTCAAAATAAGTTTCCTGGGTTGGCAGACTAACCACATCAGTGTCTTAAACATTTGGTGCATGAGGAAGTATGAGGTGGTTTTTCAAAGCTTTAATAGTCTCTGTAACATTTTATGCCTGACAGGCAAATACAGTGAAATGTCATTTAAATAGATCTGACGGAAAACCATATGCCTGCCTAAAAATGTACTGTGAGTTGTGATGGATTCGGGTGGTTCAGCCAAGATATTTGTGCTGCATTACACCGACATTGCTTTGGGATGCAAAGGATAAAAGGTCCAATTAATGACATTCATACGTCACTCATTTGACCACTAATGTGTCAACTAGATTCAAATGTAAACACTTCATTACATGGAATATGACCTTCACAGAATCATATAGACAGAAGGAGACTATTTGGTCCATCGTGCCTGTGCCGGCTCTTTGAAAGATCCAATCAGACCCACTCCCCTGCTCTTTCCCCATACCTCTGCAATTTTTTTCCTTTTCAAGTATTTATCCAATCCCCTTTGAAAAAATTCTGCTTTTAGAATGGCGAGAGAGGGAGACCAGGGAATTATAGACCAGTTAGCCTAACATCTGTTGTCGGGAAGTTGCTAGAGTCTATAATTAAGGATAGGGTGACTGAACACCTCAAAAATGTTCAGTTGTTCAGACAGAGGTAGGATCTGTGAAAGGTCAGTCATGCCTGACAAACCTGATTGAATTTTTGAGGAGGTGACGAAAGTAGTGGGCATGGGAATGTCAATGGATGTTAGTTATATGGACTTCCAGAAGGCATTTGATAAAGTTCCACTTAAGAAACTATTAACTAAGCCCACAGATGCTGCCTGGCCCGCTGAGATTTCCAGCATTTTCTGTTTTTATTTCAGATTCCAGCATCCACAGTATTTTGCTTTTGTAGAAGCCCACGGAATTGAGGGAAAATTATTGACCTGGTTAGGAAATTGGCTGAGCGGCAGGAGGCAGGCAGGTGGGTATGTACTCAAATTGGTAGGAGATGACTAGTGGTGTCCCACAGGGATTTGTGTTGGGGCTTCAACTATTCACAGTATTGATTAATGACTTAGATGATGGCATAGAAAGTCATATATTCACAAAGATAGGCGACATTGTAGGCAGTGTAGATGAAAGCATAAAATTACATCGGGATAGCGACCGATTAAGTGAATGGGCAAAACCGTGGCAAATGGATTTCAGTGTAGGCAAATGTGAGGTCATCCATTTTGGACCCAAGAAGGAATAGAACAGGGTACCTTCTAAATGGTGAAAAGCTAAAAACAGTGGAGATCCAAAGAGACTTGGGGGTCAAGGTACATAGATCATTAAAATGTCATGAACAGATACAGAAAATAATGTAAAAGGCTAATGTAATGCTGGCCTTTATATCTAGAGGCCAAAAAGTACTTCATTGGCTGTAAAGTGCTTTGGGCCATCCAGTGGTCGTGAAAGGGGGTAGAAGATATTCTGCAGCTATACAAAACCCTGGTTAGACCACACCTGGTGTACTGTGAGCAGGTCTGGGCCCCACACCTTAGTATTGGCCTTGACGGGAGTGCAGCGTAGGTTTACCAGAATGATGCCCGGACTTCAAGGGTTAAGTTATGAGGATGAGATTACATAAATTAGAGTTGTATTCCCTAGAATTTTAAGGGGTGATTTGATTGAAGTTTTCAAGATATTAAGAGGAACAGATAGTGTAGATAGAGATAAACTAGTTCCCCGGGTTGGGGATTCTGGGACTAGGGGGCATAGTCTACAAATTAGAGCCAGACCTTTCAGGAGTGAAATTAAGAAACACTTCTACACATAAAGGGCGATAGAAGTTTGGAACTCTCTTCTGCAAATGGCAATTAATACTAGATCAATTGTTAATTTGAAATTAGAGATTGATAGCTTATTGTTAACTAAAGGTATTAAGGGATATGGGCCAAAGGCAGGTATATGGAGTTAGGTCGCAGATCAGCCATGATCTCATTGAATGGCGGAACAGGCTCCAGGGGTTCAATGGCCGGTTCCTGCTCCTATGAAAGTTACTATTGAATCAGCTTCCTCCACCCTTTCAGACAATGCATTCCAGATCATAATTCGCTGCGTAAATATTTTTTCCCTTTTCTCCCTTCTGGTTCATTTGTCAATTACCACAAAACATCAAAATAAAGACTTGCATTTATATAGCACTTTTCACGACTACTGGACGGCCCAAAGCGCTTTACAGCCAATGAAATACTTTTGAAGTGCAGTCACTGTAGTAATATAGGAAACACAGCAGCCAATTTGCATACAGCAAACTCTCACAAACAACAATGTGATAATGACCAGATAATCTGTTTTTGTTATGTTGATTGAGAGATATTGGCCAGGACACTGAGGATAACTCCCCTGCTCTTTTTCAAAATAGTGCCATGGGATTTTTTATGTCCACCTGAGAGAGCAGACAGAGCCTCAGTTTAATGTCTCATCTGAAAGGCAGCACCTCTAACAGTGCAGCATTCCCTCAGTGCTGCATTATAGTATCAGCCTAGATTTTTGTGCTCCAGTCTTTGGAGTGGGACTTGAACCCACAATCTTCTGACTCAGAGGTGAGGGTACTACCAACTGAGCCATTGGCTAACATCAGGCAAGATGCATGCAGTGGACGAAAGATTTGTTTCTCTTGCCATCTTTTGTCAGCTGGTTTTCTCCCCTCAACTTCCTTCCCTGAGGAGATGGGAACCTTGCTTGGGTAATGATTCCAGTGCCAGATATCCTGCAATAACTCACTCATGGGGTGGGGAGTGGGGGCAGAATCACAGTTGACCTTGACACTATGCTCACTCTGAGTCCACATGTACACACTTCCAGCAGAGATTGCTAGCTAGTGAGCAGAAGTGGGAATCTTGGCCATTTCCCCACTTTCTGAATTAGTGGGACTGGAGCCAATTGTGCTGGCCCTACCCCTGCCTCAGCTAAAGTGATCTACTTCAACACAGACAGGGATGGTTACAATTAAAAACTTCAAAGTAAGGTAGATGGTGGAGGGATACGTTCACCCAGAATCCTCAGCCAATTGCTGGATCTAGTGATCGAGAGAGTTCAACGAGTGTCTGCACTCAGGCCTATGCATCTGAACCATCCAAATAAAGCAATGGTCCGATTCCTAAATTTCTGGGAAGGATAATTGTCCTATAGAAGACCAAGGTTAAAGCAAGTTCACATAGCTGTGTAAATCAAAATCCATAGAAGGATCAGTAACTGGAGTCCATGCTCACGTCGGATGTGTCTCAGGCAGTTGTGCAAAATGGGTCATCGCGCATCGGCAGACCATCTTTTATTCCACCTAATTTTCATTTCCATCAAATTTTACCCTTGTTTTCTTATGTCTACTTGTTTAGTTCCTCTTTGTAAACATTAAAACCTTTATTAACTTGTGCTACTTATAAAAAAGAAAAAACTTTTTATAGCATTTCTATAGCAACATTAACAACCTCAGGATGTCCCAAATCACTTAGGATCATTACAAGACAGTAGGAGGGCATTCGGCCCGTCGAGCCTGTGCCGGCTCTCTGCGAGAGCACTTCAGCCAGTCCCACACTCCCGCCCTTTCCCCGTAGCCCTGCAATTTTTTTTTCTACAGGTACTTATCCAATTCCCTTTTGAAAGCCACGATTGAATCTGCCTCCACCACTCTTTCAGGCCGTGCGTTCCAGATCCTAATCACTCGCTGCGTAAAAATGTTTTTCCTCATGTCGCCTTTGGTTCTTTTGCCAATCACCTTAAATCTGTGTCCTCTGGTTCTCGATCTTTCCGCCAATGGGAACAGTTTCTCCCTATCTGCTCTGTCTAGACCATTCATGATTTTGAACACCTCTATCAAATCTCCTCTCAATCTTCTCTGCTTGAAGGAGAACAACCCCAGCTTCTCCAGTCTAGCTACGTAGCTGAAGTCCCTCATCCCTGGAACATTCTTGTAAATCTTTTCTGCACCCTCTCTAAAGTCTTCACAACCTTCCTAAAGTGCGGGGCTCAGAATTGGACACAATACTCCAGTTGTGGCCGAACCAGTGTTTTATAAATTTTCATCATAACTTCCTTGCTTTTGCACTCTGCCTCTATTTATAAAGCCCAGTATATCATATGTTTTTTCAACCGCTTTCTCAACTTGCCTAGCTACCTTCAATGATTTGTGCATATATACCGTCAGGTCTCTCTGTTCACAAATCCCCTTTAGAATTGCACCCTTTAGTTTATATTGCCTCTCCTCGTTCTTCCTATCAAAATGTATCACTTTGCACTTTTCTGCGTTAAACTTCATCTGCCACATGCCCGCCCATTCCACCAACCTGTCTATGTCCTCTTGTAGTCTATCCCTATCCACCTCAGTGTTAACTCTACTTCCAAGTTTTGTGTCTTCTGCAAATTTTGAAATTATGCCCTGCACTCCTAAGTCCAATCATTAATCTATATCAAGTAAAGTAATAAAGTATTTTTGAAGTGTAACCACTGTGGTGCTGAAGGGAAATGCAGCAGCCAATTTGCGCACAACGCGGTCCCACAAACAGCAATAAGATTAATGAGCAGATAATCAGTGAGATTGGTTGAGGGATAAGTGTTGACCAGGGCAGTGGGAGAACGGCCCACTTTTGCATTCATCCAAGATGGCAGACAGGCCCTCAGTTTATCACAAGGCCGGCTATAGATGTGGGCGATGTGGGGACGTGCCCAGGGAATGTGGTCAATAAGTTGTTCAATGAAAAAAAAATTTGAAACATTTTATTATTATTTATTAGTTTAGTGTCTAGTTTATCATTTGGTTTATTTGTCACTTATCTGTAATGTTATTTGTAGAACTTGTATCATCTATTATTTGAATAAAATGTAATTGAATTTTGTGTCATTCCCTCTTTTGTATTTTTTTTAGGAAAATTATAAAAATCTTTTGAGATTACAGCTTTATTTCTGAAACTTTCGCTAATACTACTACATACTTAAACTCAAAGAATGAGCGCCAAAATACAAGTTCACCTCGGGAACTATTTTCTCTAAGGCCAGCCCTGGTTTAACGTCTCATCTGAATGGTGGAACTGTACAGAAGTATCAACCTAGATTTTGTGCTCAGTCACTGGAGTGAGGCTTGAACCCACAACCTTCTGGCTCACAGGCAAAAATGTTACCACTGGACCATGGCCTTTTCTTTTTAATCCCATTATTCTCAAACTGCTCCGAAAGATGCTGACTCATCGGACATTACAGTCCCACGGGTACCCAGTGCCCTCCAGTGCATCACCATTCTTCATGGGTGGTCACAGGCAGTAAGCAACATTCCCTCTAACCTGCACTTGGCCAATGTTAAGTTTCGCACTTGCACGAAACTGTGAACGGGGCCGCGCATCCCCTTAAAGGGCCGCCCACCCCAAAAGCTTTAGCGGGAACATTGGCAGTGATTGTAGGCAGGCTACTTGCCCATAGGGGAGGGGAATTATTTAGAACCCCACTCCAAACTTGAGTAATGATACAGTGCTTTTGGAAGTTGCTATTTGTACAAATATTGGCTGCATTATGTTACACTGTAAAAAGAAAGAAAGACTTGCATTTATATAGCGCCTTTCACGACCACCGGACGTCTCAAAGCACTTAACAGCCAATTACTGTACAATGTAGTCACTGTTGTAATGTAGGAAATGCGGCAGCCAATTTGCGCACAAACAACTCCCACAAACAACAATGTGAAAAGGCTAACAAAAGAGATACAACTGTGTGTAACTGCCTAGTATACATTACAAAATATAAGGCATGTTCTAAACCCTTCCACACTCCTCAGCTGTACCTGTGCTGGCCATTCTTGCTGTATTTACTGACTGTAGTTGCATGAGATTAGTTAACTTGCATTATATAAGCTTTGTGCTTCCAAAATGACCAGAAAAAGTTGAATGCGTTTATCCTGTTAAAAGAACTATTTCCGATGAGTTTCACACTCAAGAATAGTTTCTCTGAGGTTATCGTTCTCACTGAAGAGGGCATTATTGATAAAAAAGCAAGTCCTGGCGCTCTGTGAATGACCAGCCTTTGTGAAAATTATCTGAATTTCGAGCAATTCTAGATTTAGGTTCATGTTGGGAGCTGGAGCCTCTTGGACTAACAGTTATACATCTGTGCATGAATATGAGGCGTGGCCTTCTCATCGGCACAGACCTCTGGCAGAAAATATTGTGATAGGCAGGTCAAGCACAGAGAATACTATTGTGTAGGTAAGTTAAATTGTTTTCTTGTAATTAGTTTGTGTCTTTATTACATTATAAACTTTGTTCCAGTCACACTTAATTTAGTGGAAAAACAAAGGTGGCGACCAAAAGGATTTCCTATTTTGGTACAATTTGACTCATTCTCCTCCTTTTCTTTTTCTAGTAGATTTTTACTGATTACTCATACTTGACTTGATCATAGTTCTTCCTTAGATGTTATCTACCTGCTTGCATTTCATTTTTAGGGTCACTGCCTCTTCAGTTGTGATTGGCTTTCTGAATAATAAAATTTGAGGCAATTGTCTGCAAAAAATTTGTAGATCTACGCACATCATGTCAAAGTGTGATGCTGATGTGCAACACGGGGAGTGTGACACAATGTAACGTTTTTATATATAACTAACTGATGTCCCATAGCGTTCATCACAGTAAGATCCTGACATGCCTTTTTATAAGTTTAATACCATGCAATTATTGGTAGATTTTGCTGACAATGTACTAATCTGCTGAAGTAGAATTGCATGTCTTTAAGGCAAATAATTCTGAAGTTTGTTAAGCAAACACAAGGTCAGATCACTCAGTAGTTGTTTGGTCAGCGAACGAAAGAAGAAAAAGAAAGATTTTGATTTATTTTGGCCCCTATTTGCCAGAAAAAAAAAATTGGAACTTTTGCCAAATAAATATTTTAATTTGGCGCAGCGGTCTCCGAAGTTGGTCTGATGGCAGAGCTTCAAGTCTGCGCTAAAAACTCTCTGGGCATACGCGAAAAGCTGAATTTGCCTGGGCAACCAGAGACGATGAAGCAAGCTGTAGCTCATTCCCCTGAAAGGACTACTACCCCCACCATTGCCGAAAGGGCCAGAAAGGACCTCTCCCCCCCCCCCGCTGGACCCGCTGCCACCGCTCCCCCCCCACCCAGTTGGACCCGCACCCACCGTTGCCCCCTGACTGGACCCGCTGCAATCCCGGGCCGAATGGCCCTCCGTTCCCGAACTTCAACTCACGGGGGGCATTCGGCCCGGGATTGCAGCGGGTCCAGCAGGGGAGAGCAATCCTTTCGGCCAGGAAATCTTCTTCGCTTGCTTCAAAAAGAGTTCCCTGTGAAAAAAAAAGGTACTTTATTGTGTATTCTTATTACGTTGCTCCTGTCCTCTTGTGCACCGTGCCGATTCCTTAAGTTAACGTCCATTTTTTTTTTGCGGGCCTTTTAGGCAGTGTGCCCTGCACTGAAAAAAAATCACGGACAGCCAAAATCGATTAAATCCACAAAAACAGCACCCGATCCCGTTTTGACTCATGTCTGCGCCAAAAAATTTTACACTGGCGCACATGGTCGATGCCGGCGTCCAAACATTGGCGAAAGTTGGAAAGTGAGTATTTCACACCAAAAAATGTTTGGACGCCAAAAAACGCTGCACAATCATGGCGAAAATAGAGCCCTGTAGTGCTTTTCACAACCTCAAGATGTCCCAAAGTGCTTTTCAGCCAAGGAAGTACTTTTGCAGTGTAGTTACTGATGTTATGTAGGAAAGCGGATAGTCAATTTGCGCACAGCAAGCTCACAAACAGCAATGTGATAGTGAAAGAAAGAAAGACTTGCATTTATATATCGCCTTTCATAACCTCAGGGCATCCCAAAGCGCTTTACAGCCAATAAAGTACTTTTGAAGTGTAGTCACTGTTGTAATGTAGGAAATTAAATACTTTTTGAAGTGTAGTCACAGTTCCAATGATCAAATAGTCTGATTTTTAGTGATGGTTGTTGAGGAGTACTTTTTGATCAGGACGCTGGGGAGAACTACTCTGTTCTTCTACAAGATGATGCTCTGGGATTGTTTACATCCACCTGTGAGAGCAGATGCAGCCTCAGTTTAACGATTCGTCCAAAAGACAGTGCAGCACTCCCTCAGTATTGTCCTGCAATGTCAGCCAGGACTTTGTGCTCAAGTCACCAGAACTTCGCAAATTATAAAATGCTTGTCAGTCTCCAAGTCAGGCCTGCACAGTACTCAGTAAATGGAGTTTATTTTCCTCTTTAATGTCACTTTGCATCTGTAACAAAAGTGGGACATCTGTATGCACTGATGTATTATTTTTAATGCACCAAGTCCTGCTCATCCATCACCCCTGTGCTCGCTCACTTACATTGGCTCCCGGTTAAGCAACGCCTCGATTTCAAAATTCTCATCCTTGTTGTCATAGAACATAAGAACATAAGAAATAAGAGCAGCAATAGGCCATTTGGTCCCTCGAGCCTGCTCCACCATTCAATATCATGGCTGATCTGATCTTGGCCTCACCTCCACTTCCCTGCCCGCTCCCCATAACCCTCGACTCCCTTATCTCTCAATAATCTGTCTATCAAATATATTCAATGACCCAGCCTCCACAGCTCTCTAGAGTAGAGAATTCCAAAGACTCACCACCCTCAGAGAGAAGAAATTCCTCCTCATTTCCATTTTAAATGGGTGACCCCTTATACTGAAACGATGTCCCCTAGTTCTAGATTCCCCCATGAGGGGAAACATCCTTTGTGCATCTACCCTGTCAAGCCCCCTCGGAATCTTATATGTTTCAGTAAAATCACCTCTCAGCCGTCTAAACTCCAATGAATAGAGAGAGGCCCAATCTGCTCAGCCTTTCTTCATATGACAACCCCTTCATCTCAGGAATCAACCGAGTGAACCTTCTCTGAACTGCCTCCAATGCAAGTATATCCCTCCTTAAATAAGGAAACCAAAACTGTACGCAGTACTCCAGGTGTGGTCTCACCAATACCCTGTACAGTTGTAGCCTCCCCCCCACTATTTAGTTTAAAGCCCTATCTACAGCCCTAGTTATTCGATTCACCAGGACACTGGCCCCAGCCTGGTTTAAGTGAAGCCAATCCCAATGGAACAGCTCCCTCTTATCCTAGTACTGGTGCCAGTGGCCCATGAACCAAAACCCATTCCTCCCACACCAGTCTTTGAGCCATGTGTTTAACTCTGATCTTATTTACCCTATGCAAATTTGCTCATGGCTCAGGTAGTAATTCAAACATTATTACCTTTGTGGTTCTGCTATTTAATTTAGTCCCTAGCTGCTCAGACTCCCTCAGCAGAACCTCCGTTTTTGTCCTACCCATATCATTGGTACCTACGTGAACCTCGACAACTGGATTTTTCCCTTCCCACTCCAAGTTCCTCTCCAGCTCAGAGAAGAGGTCCTTAACCCTGGCACTGGGTAAATCCCTCCATGGCCTTGCCCCTCCCTAACTTTGTAATCTCCTCCAGCCCCACAACCCCCCAAGATGTCTGCGCTCCTCTAATTCTGCCCTCTTAAGCCCTTAAGTCTTATTATCGCTCACCCATTGGTGGCCATGTCTTCTGTTGCCTAGGTCCTAAGCTCTGGAATTCCCTGGCTAAACCTCTTTACTGCTCTTTCTTCTTTCCTCTTTACTGCTCCTTAAAATCTTTCTCTTTGACCAAGCTTTTGGTCACCTGCCCTAATTTCTCCTTAGGTGGCTCAGTGTCAATTTTTTTGTTTCATAATACTCCTGTGAAGTGCCTTGGGACATTTCACTACATTTAAGGCGCTATATAAATACAAGTTGTTATTGTTAAAACAGACAGATAAATTGGCCTTGTATCTTGGCCCAGGTATTACCTTGTATTGTGATGGATGTATTCAAATAAGGTGTGAAGGTGATGGAAAAAAGAAAATGGTAGAAATACACAGTAGATTATTTAGCAACAGAACAGAAAGAAAAACAGGTCAACATATTATCATAGAATCATAGAATAGAATCATAGAATGGTTACAGCACAGAAGGAGGCCTTTTGGCATCGAGCCTGTGGGTGGAGACCCTACATCTGATGAAGTTGAAGGAGGATATTAACTTTAGTGATGCTCCCTTGGCATAAGATGAAAGCTTTGTCTTCAAAACAATGTATTAACTGGTAGGCAATCACTCAGGGTGAAGTCAGACTTGGCGGGACTAATGAGAACCATCCCAAATTTGGAATGCAAATGCAATGTAAATATCGCTTGACTCTTGATTGTTTTGTGCCTTTTTAAATTGGAGGATAGCTGGAGCACTGAGTTAGAACATTGTCATTTCCTCTCTTTGCATAGATTCAAATGCAGACCAAACTAATAGGGTGAAACTTCCTTTTGAGAACATAAGAACATAAGAAATAGGAGCAGGAGTAGGCCACATGTCCCCTCAAGCCTGTTCCTCCATTCAATAAGATCATGGCTGATCCGATCTTGGCCTCAACTCCACTTTCCTGCCTATTTCCCATAACCCTTGACTCCCCTATAGTTCAACAATCTGTCTATCTCAGCCTTGAATATATTCAATGACTCAACCTCTTCAGCTCTGTGGGGTAGAGAATTCCAAAGATTCACGACCATTTCAAAGAAGAAATTCCTTCTCATTTCCATCTTAAATGGGTGACCCCTTATTCTGAAACTATGCCCCCTAGTTCTAGATTCCCCCATGAGGGGAAACATCCTCTTTGCAGCTACCTTGTCGAGCCCCCTCAGTATCTTATATGTTCCAATAAGATCACCTCTCATTCTTCTAAACGCCAAGGATTATAGGCCCAACCTTCTCAACCTTTCTTCATCTGACAATCCCTTCATCCCAGGAATCAACCTAGTGAACCTTCTCTGAACTGCCTGCAATGCAAGTATATCCTTCCTTAAATGTTTCTCTTGGGCACCTATGTAAAATTATACTGGATAAGTTCACAACCCAGGGACTCATCATAGAGTGTGGCATCAAAGACTGATTACATTTTGCCTCCAAATCTGAGTCAGGAATGAATGAAAATAGAAACATTCATACTGGTGACTAGTAGGTGTTCAGGGGTTGGGACAATGGCACATTGTTCAGGCAGAATTGAGGAAGTTTTGCTCTGCATCTCTCTGGCCTACGAGTATCTGATCTAATTATTTCTTGGTGACTCTGATTGGCTATTCAAAGCGGGAAATGCAGCATTGATGTTTCTTACCTTAAAGGTAATATAAAACAAAAAGCTGCTCTGATGACTCAGCGAGCTTATCTCGAGTGAATCTGAGCCAGATAAAATAAGTGCTGAACTAGCTGATCCCAGCTGAGGCTACAGTTGTCCCCCGCAATTTTTTTTGCCGTTCCATGGTACCGGCCATTCAAAATACTGCATATGCATGGTTTTTGCTTTGAAAAGTCGGCTGCATGGGATGCCTGGAGCTCCAGATGGCTGTGCAGCTTACAGGGAACATTGGTCCGAATACTGAACCTAGGGAAACACCAGCGTACTTCCTCCTAACATGAAAAACAACTGTTCGCGACCCTCATTTGTCATTTAGCCAATTTTGCATCCACACTGCCATTACCCCTTTATTCCCATGCGACGAGTGATCAGGGCGGAGGAGCGATGAGGGATCGTGGCTGAGATTTGGTGGGTGATCATGGCAGAGAGGTGCGGTGGGAGATCGTGGCGGAGGTGTGGCGGATGTTTGTGGCGGAGGAGCGGTGAGAGATCGTGGCGGAGGTGTGCGGCGGGAGATCGTGGCGGAGGTGTGGCGGATGTTTGTGGCGGAGGAGCGGTGAGAGATCGTGGTGGAGGTGTGCGGCGGAAGATCGTGGCGGAGTTGCGGCGAATGAGGGTATGGGGCCCAAAGGAGCCCCGGGTCTAGGAGCAGCAGGGGCCAGCCCACACTGCGATATGTGTGCGCGCACTAGGTCTATGCAGAAGAGCAGGTCTCCCAGTCATCCTGGTTAACCCTTGCCACTGAATAAAGGCCGAGCTCTGTCAAGCCCATGTGGTGACTGGTGTGCAACGGTCATCACACATTAAAAAAATCCACGCACAGTCATCTTCCACCCTCTCAATTGGAGTTCAGGACTGGAGTATCGGGTCCTTCATCGAAATGCCTGTGAACTCATGTGGAAGCAAGTCATCCTCGTTTGAAGGGCTGCCTATGATTCCATGGGGTTTGAGAAGGGGAACACTTGGTCAGGGTTCCTACTCATAATTGTTAACCAGTAACCTTTTCTGGAAATATGCACGTGTGGGCATTAGGTGAGAACAAGATTGGACTCAGCTTTGATGTCTTTCTGATTGGATGTCAGTGGTGGCCTAGTGCATAGCACCCTCAGAATGTTGTGGGTTCAAGTCCCACACCAGAGACTTGAGCATAAATAATTTTGGCAGGGAGTGCTGTCTTTTAGTTGAAACTTTAAATTGAGGGGCTGTCTGCTCTCTCAGGTGGATGTAAAAGATCCGATTGCACTATCTCAAAGAGGAGCAGGGGAGTTATCCCGGTGTCCTGGCCAATATTTATCCCTCAATCAACATTATCTGGTCATTATCACACTATTGTGTGTGGGAGCCTGCTGCATGCAATATGGTGGCTGTGTTTCCTACATTACAGCAGTGACTGCACTTCAAAAACAAATTAATTAGCTGTAAAGTGCTTTGGGACATCTGGTGATCATCAAAGATGCTGTATAAATGCAAGTCTTTCTTTTTTTTAAAGAAGGGGAGAAAATTGGTGAACTTAAAAAGAATACAAATTTACTCAAAAGCACAAGTTTGGAGAAGAACATCCAAATGTGGGCCCGATTCGAACACTCTGATTCGGATTCAGGTCTTTTTTTAAAATGTCGCTATGCAGGTGGCAGCCAACTATTTGTCTACGCACATCAAGCAACATCCATAGCACAAGTTTGCCAACAGGGCTACCTGGCTTACCAGAGCTTCTCCAGCTCCAGTAATATTATCGCATCTCCTCAGGCGTTATTGAAGTGTCAAGTTACTGCCAGGAGATGGACTTTGTAAATGAAGTTCAGCGATGGGGAGGAGGATGGGGTTGGGGTGTGTAAATTAAAACTAACACTCAGATTTGAATTTATCTGTATGCTAATGCAGCCGTATTAACTCCGCTGACCTCTGGGGGCTGGAATTGCCCCGCGCCCCGATCGGCGGCGATAAACTTCCGGGCTGGGACTTTTATCGCCCGGCCTAGAAGTCCCACCCCCAACACGGAATTGGGCACGTGTGCCCATCCAAGAAGTGGAGCGCTGTCGCTGAAGGGGAGGGTCACTGCGCACTCTGCGGGCTCTTTGGTGACCAACCACTGGGCCACCAGGGAAGCAATTGACCGGACCAATGGCCCGGCACCCAAAATGGAGTGCCAGGCTGCATGATGACAGCCCAGTCGATGCAAGAGCCGCCATTGTCGGGCCGATACTAGAGTCAGCCAACAAAAAAACACAGCGGCCCACAGCGCAAAAGGCCTCCCCTATAAGGGGTGCCCCGGCGGGGGGTGTCCAGCAGATCCGCGCCCCACGAAGCTGGCGGTGATATCTGCTGGCGGCATCCCCGCAGCCCGCGGAGCACAAAGGGGTCGGAGCCGAGCGGTACGGGGTTGGCGCGCACGACGATGATGGCGCCGGCCCGGGGCCCTAAACACGGGCCGGGGCACTACCGGCACAGCGACCCCCCCCCCCCAAACCTCTGGGGCAGTTTTCCAGGAGGCACAATCAGCCCCCTCGCCTGGGCGAAAACTTCCTTGTGCCCTGTTGGCACCCCCCGGAGGCAATTTCAGCCCCCTGGTCTCCAGAGGTCAGTACAGCAGAAATAAAAACAAATTTTGATAGTACAGTAAATCAATCAGTACCTGAAACAGAAGTTAAAAAAAATAAAGACTTGCATTTATATAGCGCCTTTCACATTTACTGGATGTCCCAAAGTGTATGAAGTACTTTTGAAGTGTAGTCACTGTTGTCACGTAGAAAATATCTTGGGTGGAATCCTTTATCAGAACTCTAGTAAAATCTCGTAGTGTATCATCATCATAGGCAGTCCCTCGGAGTCGAGGCTGACTTGCTTCCACACTAAACATGAGTTGTCAGGTGACTGAGGAGTCCAAAACGGGACCTATAGTCTCTGTCAGAGATAGGGCAGGCGGTGGTTGAAGGGAGGGGTGTGTGGGAAGCCTGGTTTGCCGCCGCTGCTTCCACTGTCGACACTTGGTTTCAGCTTGCTCTCGGCAAAGAGACTCGAGGTGTTCGGTGCTTTCCCGGATGCTTTGCCTCCACTTTGGGTGGTCTTGGGCCAGGGATTCCCAGGTGTCGATGGGGATGTTACATTTTTTCAGGGAGGCTTTGAGGGTGTCCTTGAAGCCTTTCCTTTGCTCACCTGGGGCTCGCTTGCTGTGTCGGAGCTCTGAGTAGAGCGCTTGTTTTGGGAGTCTTGTGTCAGGCATGCGGACGACATGGCCCGTCCAGCGGAGCTGATCGAGTGTGGTCAGTGCTTCAATGCTGGTGATGTTGGCCTGAGCGAGAACACTGACATTAGCACAATCCCATTAACAAGAACACAGTAGACATCTAATTAAGTGAAGACTATTAAAGGTACCATAAGAGAAAGGTCTTCAATCTGTGCTGAGTTAGCTGATATCATCTGGGATGGCCGTTAAGATGCTACAATTGGTCCAGTGTCCCCTGAGTTAAGGAAATGAAAAGCAGGCCTCATTCTCACTCCTGAATACTCTTCTGCTGAAAATGGGATGTCAGATGAGGACAGGATGGGGATCGGCTGTAATGGGTGTGCCCTGCGGGCAAATCAGCAGCTTACACTCACTATGAATGTTCTCGCCTGATTAACAGTCACTTGTGTGAGATGCTGGAGGGTACTGCCACCTGTGGAACCATTCCCCAGCAAGGGGTCAACGCGTTCCGGTGAGGAGGAGTGGGGAAGAGATAATTGGTGAAAATAGATGCTTTCATTAGAAGCAGGTTTTCACATGGAGCGAGATTTGCATTGTCTCCCTGATAATGAAAAGCACCGTACTGCAGAATGTGTTTTGGCAAGGAGCATGTTTTACAGAAGGCTTCTCGGTTTCTCTGCCAGTCAGCGGGTAATATAATATCAGAGATTTTGGCATATCAGAGAGTGACATATCAAAGAGGCTACTGTATTTCTGAATCCTGACTGACAGTGGCATGAAAGTGGCCAAGAACAATAGGTTATTAATCCATTCCTAACCATAGGTTTGCACTAGGTGTTTAGAGGGAGTAAACCTGCCCCCATTGGACTTTTAAGATTGAATCTAATTGTACAATAGCAGGAGGTAATGCAAAATCCACAAACAATGACAATTCTAGATAGGCTTTTCTCCGAGTGTCAGCACTCATCACAAAGGATTACAGTTCTTTTTGGGTACCTCATGCAGATTGAAGTCAATTCAGTATTTCTGTGTAAAATACCCACCTTGGCTAATCCAACAATGGACCCTTTAAAGTGCTGATCAAAATCGCAGGCGGGGGAATCTCCAGTATGTGATACATGTAACAAGATCATAAACCTGTTCCTTATAAATAGGTTTACTACTTTATTATACATATCGCACAGTGGAAACTTTCTCCTCACTGCACTGTCTGTAAAAGTAGCAGATCCAGTCTAAACTGTAACTATAAACCAACCCTTACTTTTTCAGTCGTAAGATTAGAAAATACATTTGAATCCTTAAGTTTCAAATAATAAAAGAAAAGTTGGGTTAATGAGCAAAACGAGGCAACCGTATCTCATGTTTTTATGATAAATTAGGTATTGCAATTTCCTGTTTTCTCTCCTTTCCTGAAGGCATTCATGTTGCAGAACAAAAGAAAGAATGAAATAAAAACAGAAAATGCTGGAAATCTTAGCAGGTCAGGCAGCCCCTGTGGAGAGAAACAGAGTTAACATTTCAGGTCTGTTCCCCTTTGTCAGAACTCTGTTTCTCTCCACCGATGCTGCTTGACCTGCTGAGTATTTCCAGCATTTTCTGTTTTTATTTCAGATTCCAGCATCTGCAGTATTTTGCTTTTGTAAAAGAAAGAATGACTTGCATTTATCTAGTGCCTGTCACAACCTCGGGAAGTCCCAAAGCGCATTGCAGCCAATGAAGTACTTTTGAAATGTAATCACTGCTGTAATGCAGGAAACGCAGCAGCCAATTTGCACACAAGCAAGCTTCCACTAACAGCAATGTGATAATGACCGGACAATCTGTTTTTAGTGATGTTGATTGATGGATAAATATTGGGCAGGACACTGGGGGTAACTACCCTGTTGTTCTTCAAAATAGTGCCACGGGATCTCTTACGCCACCTGAGAGAGCAGATGGGGCCTCGGTTTAACAAGGCGGAACCTCCAACAGTGCAGCACTCCCTCAGCACTGCAACAGAGTGTCAATCTGGATTTCTGTGCTCAGGTCTCTGGAGTGGGACTTGATTTCAAATCCTTGTTTTCAAATCCCTCCAAGCCCTGCACTTATTTCTCCTTATGTGGCTCGCTATCAAATCTTGGTTAATAATACTCCTGTGAAGCACTTTGTGATATTTTACAATATTAAAGACGCTACCCACCACCTTCTGACTCAGAGGGGAGAGTGCTACCAATTGAATGGTTATCAGTAGCACTACAGCAATTTATCCAAATGTCCATTCTTCACCTGTAAGTTTGGACAATGAGTGTTCAGAGGCCATTCCACCAGGGCTGCATCATGCCCGACCTGAATCATGTCTTCACCCGATGTCCACGTATACACACTTTTCATCTGGACTACTTAACTCCATACGTAACAGCAGCAGGGGAATATCTTCACCATGTGCACTTCCGCAGTTCAACAAGAAGGCCCACCACCACATTCTCAAGGTTAACTAGGGATGGGCTGCTGTGGCTCAGTGGGTAGCATTCTTGCTTCTGAATCAGAAAGTTGTGGGTTCAAGTCCCACTCCAGGGACTTGAATGCAAAAATCTAGGCTGACACTTCAGTGCAATGCTGAGGGAGTGCTGCACTGTCAGAGGTGCTATCTTTCGGATGAGATGTTAAACTTTCAGGTGGATGTAAAAGGTCCCATGGCACTATTTTGAAGAGGAGCAGAGGAATTAGCCCAGTATCCTGGCCAATATTTATCCCTCAATCAACATAACAAAATCAGATTATCTGGTCATTATCACATTGCTGTTTGTGGGATTTTGCTGTGCACAAATTGTCTGATATGTTTCCTACATTATGACAGAGACTACACTTCAAAAGTACTGCATTAACTGTAAAGTTCTTTGATACGTCCGGTGGATGTGAAAGGTGCTATATAAATGCAAGCCTTTCTTTCTTTATGGACAGTAAATGCTTGTGAGCAATGTCCATATCCCAAGAAGGAATGAAAAAAACCAAGACTAGATAGCAATCCGAAGCAGCTGATTTCCCGCTCTCTAGCTTAGAGTCACTAAGGCCAATTATAGCAGTTACGCTCAGGGTAAAATTAGCTAATGTAGCGTGCACTGATGATCCAGTCTAAGACTGTCGTGTCTGTGTGCCGGAACCACAAAGGGCAGCTCAAACGTTGGGTTCGACAAGTGCGTTTATTGACTCAGCAGAAAAGAATGAAAAACAGGTTGCCGCACTGACGGTGCAGTCTGATGTTCATCATTATTTATTTTTGGCTTGTTCAGTCCAGACCTGTCGAAGCTGAGATCATAGAAGTTGGAAGGAAATTGCACAAATTGAGACTTGAGCCTGAGCTAACCAAAACAGATACCCTTTAACCTTTTCACGCATCCAGCAAACTACAGCTAGTGCTTGATACAGCAGAAACCTTGTACCGTTCGGTTATAGGAATGACATTCAAACCTAAATATAGGCTAATAGGATTGTGCCAGTGAGGAGATTTAACATTTGTGAACCTGCGATGTAATCAGTTCTTAATTAAACAACATTACTCAAACATAATTAGCAATAAATATAGATTAATACCTTCCTGAAAGTGATTTATAACTCAACTGACCACTCAGATTTTTTTTAAGAAATTAGCATTTAAGGTGTATGTCAGAGGAATCCTTGAGCAAACTGTAGAGTGCTGCTGTCAGAGCACACCTTGGTCACATTGTTCGCATGCCCGACACAAGACTCCCAAAGCAAGCGTTCTACTCGGAACTCCTACACGGCAAGCGAGCCCCAGGTGGGCAGAGGAAATGTTTCAAGGACACCCTCAAAGCCTCCTCGATAAAATGCAACATCCTCACCGAAACCTGAGGGTCCATGACCAAAGACCGCCCTAAGCGGAGGAAGAGCATCCGGGAGGGCGCTGAGCACCTTGAGTCTCGTCGCCAAGAGAATGCCGAAAACAAGCGCAGGTAGTGGAAGGAGCGTGCGGCAAACCAGACTCCCCACCCACCCTTTCCTCCAACGACTGTCTGTCCCACCTGTGACAGAGACTGTAATTCCTGCATTGGACTGTTCAGTCACCTGAGAACTCACTTTTGGAGTGGAAGCAAGTCTTCCTCGATTTCGAGGGACTGCCTATGATGATGATGATGACTATTGCATCCAGTTCTGGTCACTGTAACACAGGGGAGAAAGCCATGTGCTGGAGGCAGTACTGAAGAGTCACAGGACTGATCCCTGGTGGAAAAAAATTCTGATTGTGAAGCAACACCAGAAAAACTTTTTTTATTTTCTCTTGAAAAAGGAAGGCTGAGGGGTGACCTAATATGAAAGGTTTATGAAAGGTTTTGAAAGAGTGAATACAGAGAGAATGTTTCCACTGGTGGGGAAGAGCATAACTAGAGGCCATCAATATAAGATAGTCACCAGGAAATCCAGTACGGAATTCAGAAGAAAATTCTTTACGCAAAGAGTGGTGAGAATGTGGAACTTGCTACCACAGGGAGTGGTTGAAGCGAATAGTATCGATGCATTTAAGGGGAGGCTGGACAAGCGTATGAGGGAGAAGGGAATAGAGGGTTATGCTGATAGAGTTAGATGAGGAAAGACGGGAGGAGGCTCGAGTGGAGCATAAACGCCGGCATGGACTGGTTGGGCCGAATGGCCTGTTTCTGTGCCGTATATCCTGTGTAATATGTAAACTATAAATCTGGCTTTTAATAAAATTGCAAAAGGAGGACACAGATTCAAATTAATAACCGGTGAATTTAAGTCTGATATCAGGATATCCTCCTCCACACACAGTGGTCAACATTTGAAATGAACTCCCAGCTGGAGTCGCGGAGGCAAACATCCTGGACGTACTTAAAAAATAATTCACTGCTGCAATGTGGGAACTTCAGGATCTTTCTGAACGGATGAATTTAGATGGGCCAAATGGCCTTTCTCACCCATAATTATCTTGTGTAAATGGACTGGTTGTATTCTGCATTTTATGCTGAGCAATTAGTGGGATCACATGACTCACAGAAGCATATGACATTACAAACCCTCTTAATGAGAATGTGCTTTTATTTAATTTATTTCCCCTCCTTACTTCTTCTATTGAAGCTCTGACTCATGCTGCAGTGTGATCCAACTAGCTGACTGGTAAGATCACCCAAGCAGTTTCTCTTCACCGGTGAATGTTGGCAGACTATTTGTCCACAAGGGCATCACAGCCAAGCCTGATCATTTCCTCACCTAGCAACCACAAACATGTGTTTTTCTTGCATCGGTGGCTGCTTTGTGATCAGGAGTTGATATTGTGGCTGATTTTTACCTTTCCTACCTCCTATGGCCATGTACCTACTGTCCAATAATCGACCATCTCAACATAAACTAGGAATTCAACCAGAGAGCTTCTGGTCTGTATTACTCAGTTGCATGCTCACTTTACCAATCGAGCTTTTGGCGAGATCATTCAAACATTTAGTATGGAGTAACATTTGTTCAGACACAGATTCTTTCACTTTATTTTCAAAAAATAAAACTGCTAGTTTGTCTTAGTCGGTTCTCTTCCGACTGATACCGCACGTTGGAACTCGTAGTGAATTTCCTGTGTGCTGTAATCAGACAGCTGGCCTTGTAAATGGTGTGATCTCTGCATTCCTAGTATTGTCTGACGTAAAGTAAATTCATCCCGGGTAGGGGGGGGGAGGGGGGATAAACGGAGGCCACGTGTGCCTGTATAGTTTGTACTTCAAAGAGAGGAAGACTTGCATGCATATCACCTTATTACCCACTCAGGAATATCTCAATATACATCACCATACAATGAATGACTTTGGAATGCAGTAATGGGTGCTATGTGGACAAATGTTGCTGCTATTATGCATAGCCCAAAATCATGCAAAGAAGTGAAGGACTAACTAATCTATTTTTGGTGGTGTTGGTTGAGAGAAGAATGTTTGCCAGGAAACTGGGGGAGCTCCGTGTTTTCCAAATAGTGCTGCAGGATCTTGGCCGAAATTGCCCCCCCACGCCCTGCTGAAAACGCGGCGCACTTACCCGGTTTCAGTTTTACCGGCGCAGTGGATGCGGTGGCCTCTTGAGCGAAATTACGCTCTTTGGCCTTTTTTTCCCAGTAGACCGGAAGTCGGTCATAATGGGGGTGGAAGTGCAGCAGTGAATGGAAGTTTGCACACTAGAGAGGCAGAACTGGGGGCAGGCAGTGTGTCCGCCGCTGTCACTGATCAGCGTAGCACTGATAACGTCATCGCACTGGCGCATCATCACTTAAGGGATAGAACCACTGCGATTCTTTAACTTAGGTCCACTGAGCCACCAGGGAGGGTTTTGGCCGGGCCACCAGCCTGGCGCCCAAGAGGGGGTGCAAGGCTGCCTGTTGGCGACACAATAATCACTCTATGAAAGTTTTACATAAAAACTTTTTTAAAAGTCAGTGTTGCGGAAAGGCAATTTAGCTCATTGGTCGTTTCATATTTTTTTGTGTTCCTTGAACTTCCGGATTTATAATGCGCTCTCCAAGTTTATTTTTAATGACATATGCAGCGTTCTAGTTTGAGTTAATTATTTTCTGAAGGGAAAGATGACAGTTTGTCTCCTTGATTTAGCAATGGGAGTTTCACTTAATTTTTTTTTGATATGGGGTCTTTGTGTCTGAAGAATACAGCGAGTTAGGAGAAAAGTGAGCAGGGATTTCAGCATCAGAGCTGTATCCACCGCAACATCCCCAGAAATGTTTTTGTCGCTGTGGGGGTTATTCAGAATATCGCGCATGCGCAGATTTTGCATCGACAAGCCGGCAAGCCGGCTGCACGAGAATCCTGGAACGTCGCATGGTCACACAGTTTACAGGAAACATTGATCCACTATATATGAATTATTAAAATTCATTCACGTGATATAGGCATCACTAGTATGACCGGCATTTATAGCCTAACCCTGGTTGCCCTGGTTTGATATAACTGAGTGGCTTGCTAGACCGTTTTAGAGGGACATTAAGAATCAATCACATTGGTGTTGGATTGAAGTCACACATAAGCCAGACCAGATAAGAACACCAGGTTTCTTTCCCTAAAGTACAGCTACTGATGCCAGCTTTTTATTTCCAGATTTTAAACCGAATTCAAATTCACGGTGTCATTGGAATTCACATTCTCTGAATTTAAAAAAATTTGTTCTGGGATGTGGGCGTTGCTGACATGACCAACATTTATTGCCCATCCCGAATTGCCCTTGAGAAAGTGGTGGTGAGCTGCCGCTGCCTTGAACCACTGCAGTCCATGTGGTGAAGGTACTCCCATAGTGCTGTTAGGGAGGGAGTGCCAGGACTTTGAACCAGCGGCGATGAAGGAACGGCGATATATTTCCAAGTCAGGCTGGTGTGTAACTTGGAGGGGAACTTGCAGGTGATGGTGTCCTTCTGGTGGTAGAGGTCGTGGGTTTTAGGAGGTGCTGCCGAAGAAGCCCGCGGCGAGTTGCTGCAGTGCATCTTGTAGATGGTGCACACTGCAGCCACGGTGCGCCGGTGGTGGAGGGAGTCAATGTTGTAGGTGGTGGATGGGTTGTGAATCAAACGGGCTGCTTTGTCCTGGATGGTGTTTCAGCTTCTTGAGTGTTGGAGCTGCACTCACTCAGGCAAGTGGAGAGTATTCTATCACACTCCTGACTTGTGCCTTGTAGATGGTGGAAAGGCTTTGGGCAGTCATAAGGTGAGACACTCGCTGCAGAATACCCAGCCTCTGACTTGCTCTTGTAGCCACAGTATTTATGTGGCTGGTCCAGTTAAGTTCCTGGTTAATGGTGACCCCCCCCAGGATGTTGATGGTGGGGGATTCGGTGATTGTAATGCCATTGAATATCAAGGGGAGGTGGTTAGACTCTCGCTTGTTGGAGATATTCATTGCCTGGCACTTGTGTGGCGCGAATGTTACTTGCCACTTATCCGCCCAAGTCTGAATGTCGTCCAGGTCTTTTTGCATGCGGGCATGGACTGCTCCATTTTCCGAGGAGTAGTCCAGTATACTAACCACAGCACTACTGCACCCCTTACAATATGTGGTACCATATCATAGAGCTACTTCCATTCGAAGTAATGAAGTATCTGCTCCTCATTTCTCTGCAATGACCCCTGCTAGAAAGTATGTGGGTTTAGGAATGGGCTTGGTTGCATAGTGAGATCGCCTGCCAACACTCAACTATCTAGGCCCATGCGTAACGAGTGGTGATGTACCAGCGAGCAGGAGCATTTTTGGAACTGTACATCAGGAAAGGTTTCAGGAGCAGAGGGGACAAAATTGGGGAAAATGTGAAAAATAAACAACACGAGATCAATCCTGCAAGATGACAATCGGAGCTTTCAACATAACTCAATTAGAGATAGCCCGCCTCACCCAGTCTTCTTGGAGGAAATGGAGAGGAAGGGTGTTGCACCAGAGTGCAATATGTGTGCGACATTAACCCACCACCACTAAGGCAAAGAAGTGAAGGACAGGTCATAAACTCTTTTCATCGCAGCAAATAGAATAATTAAAATTCTTGAAATGCGTGCCTTGAAACATTTTATCACAGGGTTTCAAATACAGACGAGGCCTATTGACTGAAGCGTTTCCACTGAGTGCATTTTACTGATTGATAAAACAGCCAATGGAATGATTGAAGGCAGCTAGCAGAGAGAGTCAGTAAATGTTGTTAGCTGAGGGGCCTATTTACAGCAAAAAAGTGATTATTAACTCCAACAGGCCTGAATTTAACTGCTACTGTCAAACACATACAATACTAAATACTTTTAACAATTCAAACTTTTTTTCCCCCCTGCATTGTTTTCCCCCTGAAAGCTTTAACTCTTGCTGGGGATGGTAGGTCCATTCCAGTTTCTTCCTAACCTAGCCATTCTCCAAGTGTGTGTCTATCGTTCAGTGTTAGCTGCCTGTACTGGTATCTCAGTCAATCCTGCTACACCCAACATGTGCACACACAGACGTGGGTGCCCTTTCTACCTTCCTCATTAAGAATAGCTAGCGCAGCACACATCAGTAACTGACCCGAGGATGTTCTAATCCATAGAGGTCGATAATCCATTCTTCAATTTTTAGCTTTTGACGCTGTTTCCTTGAGAGGTTCTGTTAGACTCCCACCAGAGTCACTGCAAGAGAACAATAGAACCCCTGTGGTATTTTGGCACTAGTGCTTAACTATATGTATGGTCAACAGCACTGTACTGATGTGATCGGGGCCCAGAAAGGGCATGAGTTCAAGACCCTGAAGAGGTGAGGGCCCAGGGGCAGCACGGGCCAGCCCACACTGCGATATGTGTGCGAACTAGGTCCGTGCAGCAGAGCAGGTCACCAGTCGTCTTGGTTAACCCTTGCCCCTGGACCAAGACCTAGCTCTGTGCAACGGCCACCACATGTTAAAAAAATCCACGCACAGGCATCTTCCACCCTTCAACATGTAGTTCGGGACCTGCAATATTAGGTCCTTCATTGAAACACTTGGGAGCTCATTTCTTTGTGACATGGAAGGAAGTCATTCTCAATACGAGGGACCGCCTGTGATAATGGGATGATCATCCATTGCAGAAAACAACTTCAGTATAGCCTATTATCCCTTGCCAGTCCAAAGCAGTCTCTCATGAACCAGTATCAGCACATGGCCCCACCAGCATATGATACCAGTCTAAGGTAAAGTTGTCAGAATGTCGGTCAACTTTAAGTTGTCATCACATGCAAAGTTTCAACTACACAATATAAACCTGATAAAGGGCACAAAACAATTGTTGACTTTGAAAGTTCTCTATTTGAGATTATTCATGTTGTGTTGCTAATTAATAATTTGTTGCATGGTCCCTTTAAGGCTGAGTTTACTACTTCTGGAATTTTAAAATAAAATAGCGAATGTGAATCAAATGTCCTATTTTCAGCCAGTCACTTACACGGAGTTATTTTAATAAGCTATGAAATAAATATCCCCACATGTTCTCATTCCCAAAGGCAGTAAAAGGTGATTTTAGTAGCCCTTTCCCTCACCATGAGGCCTTTTCCCCCACTGGGATACAATTCACATCAATAGAAGCTTTATGAATGGTGAAAGCAAGTGATTACATTGCATAGGCCACTGCCTCTCACTTGATAAACCTTTCTGATGGAAACCATATTTTTGACATTCTCTCCATTAAATGACCCAGCATACAGCCACCCACAGCAAAGAAAAGTTTGGCAGGAGCTTTTCAAAGCGCAGGGTCAGAATATAATTTGTGATATATTTATTCCTGCTACCACATTTATATACCACAGCTTTGTAGATCTGAAACCAAGTGATAGCAATCCAACAAAACGCCCAAGTGTCGACCCAACCCGTACCACAATATCAACCCGTTATCACCTACCGTGTTAACCTGACTCCGCCTTCAACGTCACCTTATCACAACCTGCAGTACCAACACAACCACTCCCATAATAAACCCATTGCAATTTGCATCACTTTGGTCCCTTTTACAACATTAACTTGTTTTGATCCACCAGCCCAAAGCATTGACCCGTGGCGAACAATTAACATGACACATCGCAGTGTCGACTTGCTAAATAAATGAGATGATTTTGTTTCAAGTAATTAATGTTTTAAGCGTTAACCTCACCCCTGTGTCAAAGTTTAAGTTCCACTGCTGCACATAAACTAGGCTGGTCCTTCAATGTGGTACTGAGGGAGTGTTGCATTGTCAGATGAAATGTTAAAGCAAGGCCCCGTCTGTTTGTTTAGTTAGGCGTAGAAGATCCCATGGTACCATTTAAAGTGGAACAGACACTTCGCCCTAAACCAACATTACTAAAAAAAAAACATGTTATACTCTAAGATGTAATTTGTGCAACCTTGCAGCATGCAAATTGGCTCCTACATTTGCTTACATGACAACAGTGACTGCACCCAAAATGCAAACTATTTATCTTTAAAAATTTGTTCTTGGGATGTGGGCAATGCAGGAAAACCAAATTTATTCCCCACCCCTCATTGTCCTGAGTAGCAGGGAGTGGGCCCTCACCTTGAAATGCTGCTTGTCCTTGTGGTGACGGTGCTCCCAGAATACTGTTAGGTCGGGACTTCCAAGATTCTGACCCAGCATCAATAACGGATTAACGATGTATATCCAAGTCTCTTGGAGGGGAATTTGGAGTTGATGGCCTTCGCATAATATTGCTGCTCATGTCCTTGTTGGTGATGGAAAGAAAGAAAGACTTGCATTTATATAGCGCCTTTCATGACCACAGGACATCTCAAAGCGCTTTACAGCCAATGGAGTACTTTTGGAGTGGAGTCGCTATTATAATGTGGGAAGCGCAGCAGCCGATTTGCGCACAGCAAGCTCCCACAGACAGAGATGTGATAATGACCAGATAAAGGGCCGGATTTTTTGGCTTTCGGATTTTTCGGCGAAAACGGTAGTGATACATGAAACTTACCGTTTTTAGGCCAAACTTTCGGGTTTTACGTCTGCGCATCGGTAAAGGGCGCGTTGCACGAGGATTGGCGACGCAAAAACGCGAGTTTTGCCAAATTTAGTCCGGAGCCGGGAGCGCTGCGAGAGAGGCCTTGGGAAGGGAAAAAAATTGCAAAAAACATTCACAAAGCCTTTAGCTAGTAAATCGCTGAAAAAGGATTAAAAATTAAAAAATGTAACTTACCTTTTTTGCAGGTTTTCGCACTTATTGCTGTTGGCAGGGCTGTACTGACAGGTTTGACCTGTCGGTATTCTGGGCACGGTGTACGGGTCAGGAGAGTGCCGAAAGTACGATGGTCACGCAATCCGAGTCGTTGCACGTCGGCGCTCCTTTCCCTGGCGGTACGTCCCATTGCCGCCGCAAACAGATACCCGAGGATCCTGCATGGATTTTGCGACTGGGTTTTCGCCACAGAGGGTCAAATCACGGTGAAAATCCAGTCGCAAACTTCTCAAAAATCTCGCCCAATCTGCAATGTGATAATGACCAGATAATCTGTTTTTGTTATGTTATTTGAGGGATAAATATTGGCCAGGATACCGGGGATAACTCCCCTGCTCTTCTTCAAAATAGTGCCATGGGATCTTTTACATCCACCTGAGAGGGCAGACAGGGCCTCAGTTTAACATCTCATCTGAAAGACAGCACCTCCAACAGTGCAGCACTCCCTCAGCACTGCACTGGAGTGTCAGTCTCGATTTTTATGTGCTCAAGTACCTGGAGTGGGACTTGAACCGACAACCTTCTGACTCAGAGGTCAGTGTGCTACCCAATGAGTCACAGCTGACACACCATAAAAATCGGCTGTTGAAGCAACCTTGGTGAGTTGCTGCCGAGCATCCTGAAGATTGCACATTCTGTAGCCACATTGCAGCAATGGTACAGCGGGTGGATATTGAGTCCAGTGGCAGGGACAGTAATCAAGCTGTTCTGTCCTGGGTGGTGTTGAACTTCTCGAGTGTTGTTGCAGCTGCATCTATCCAGGCCAGTGGTGAATAGTCCGTCACACTCCTGACTTGAACCTTGTAGATGGTGGAGATGTTTCCTGCCACTTGTCGCAGGGCACCCAGCTTCAGTCCTGTTCTTGTAGCCACAGTTTTGATAGGATTGGTCCAGTTCATCATCTGGTCAATGGTGACCCACAGCACGCTGGTGATGGGGGTCTCGATGAACTTGGTGCCATTGAAGATCAAGGAATGATGGCTGGGCTTTTTCTTGTTCGAGATGGTCATTTCCTGCTATTTATGTGGTGTAAATGTTGCCTGCCACTTGTCAGCCCAAGTCTAGAGCTTATCTAGGTCCTGTTGTAGGTGAGCAAGGGCTACTTCATTTTCAACAAAGTTGTGAATGATGCTAAACACTGAGGAATCATCAGCAAACTGCCCCACTCCTGACCTTACGATGGAGTGAAAGTCATTATTACAGCAACAACTTAGATTTATATAATGCCTTTGAAGTAGAAAAATGTTTCAAGTTGCTTCAAATGAATGCTGAGCCAAGGAAGTAGTTATTCAATGGGGAGACTAAAAGCTTGATCAAAGAGGTGGGTTTTATGGAGGGTATTAAAGGAGGAGAAGGAGTTGGAACAGCAGAGGAGTTTAGTGAGGGAATTCTAGAGCGTGGGACCTAGGCAACTCAAGACATGGCTGCCAATGGCAGGCTAAAAAGAAGGGGGGATGGGTAAGAAGCCAGAGTCAGAAGAATGGCCTGTGTGGTGGGGAGGCTGGGAGCGAGTGGTTGCATGGCTGGAGAAGATTACAGAGATGGGGAGGGGCAAGACCATGAAGAGATTTAAACACCAGTATGAGAATTTTCAATTTGAGATATTGGGGGACCAGGAACCAATGTAGGTCAGTAAGCACAGGGATAATGGGTTAACTGGACTTGGTGTAGAATAGTATATGGGCAGCAGACTTTGGAGTTGAAGTTTATTGAGGTAGGAGGATGAGTCAAGTCTGAAACAGCTGAAGTTGGTTGGACCAAGCATACTTCCCTGCGGAACTCCTGCAGTGATGTCCTGGGCAATCCGTTTTCCCTTTGATCCCCACTGACTTCAGTTTCGCTAGGGTCATTGGTGCTGTAGTTACTCGCTACTGCTTTGATGTCAAGGGCAGCTACTTCCACCTCTCCTCTGGCATTCTGCTCCTGCATCCATGTCTGGATCAAGGCTGTAATGAGGTCTGATGCCAAGTAGTTCTAGTGAAACCCAGACTGAGCAGCGGTGAGCAGGTTATTGGTGAAAGTACTTTGGAATGTCCTGAGGATGTGATCAGGTGCTATTGTAAATGTGGGTTTTTTCTTTCTTTACATAATCACAAGCTTTTTCTTTCTTTTTCCCTTTAACCTTTGCAACTCGCGCTAACTCTACTTCCTCCTGCAACAGCAACCAGCCATTGCTTGCAGTACAATATAACTCATTTATGGTTACAGAGCTGGTGTGTGTAAAAAACAATGATACATGGCTACCCAACCCAATACTGCTCCGTGTGTGGTGCTAATAAGCACAAGGTCCAATGGGACTCTGACCTCTGGTCTTCTAACACTTCGGGGGATCAAGGGGTATGGCGAGAAAGCAGGAAGGGGGTACTGAAGTTTCATGTTGAGCCATGAACTCATTGAATGGCGGTGCAGGCTAGAAGGGCTGAATGGCCTGCTCCTGCACCTATTTTTTATGTTTCTATGTTTCTATGAACCAAGTCTGACGGCATAAAAAAAAACTGGTAAGTTAAGCCTTTTAGTGGGTTAGTTGGTAGATGCGTTGTCACTGGAACACAGAACAGGGAGTTGCAGATTCACACCTGGGCCTGTGCTGAGTTAGTGGGCCTCAGAGTTGTGCACATCTTAAGTTTCTACTTTGAGCAGGTTATTGTCAGTTCAGCGTACAGTCATATCTGCTATTTTCTGCCGACCTGCCGACCATTCATATTTTTTGGACACGTTTTGGACACATAATTTTCTTGTCAATGTTTGATCAACGGGGGATTAAATTTGCTGCATTCTTCTGAGGTTATCCCATGGGCTAGCACAGCTCAGTTGTCCTGCACATGCATTACCAGGATGCATGGCTTTTCATTTAGTGGGACTAATTGTTGGAGATTGAGAGAAAACTGCAAGGATTAGGCTGGACTCTAACTTCACCAGAAGCTTTTGTGAGTTAAAGCGCTCAAGACGCTAAAAAGATTCAAGCATCACTGTGTGTAATTTTAACAGCACAGGGGTACCAATATTTTGTACTTAGTAAATGTTTGATCAGTGCTCCTTCCGACCTGCCCCCATAGTGCCCAGACCCCTATACAACCTGATCCTGCAATAGCCTTCTCCCTGTGCAATCTAACCCTTAAGTGGCCAAGTTCCCATTCAACCGAATCTTGCAGTAGCCACATCTCCATCTGGCCTAACCCTACAGTAACCAGCTTCCAACCACAGCCTAAGCTGTCTCTGCCCAGCCACACCTGGCCCAACATGACCATGCATCACCAAGCTCCCTGCCTGACGTAACCCTGTAGTGCCCAGCTCCCCATGTGGCCCAATCCAACGCTGGAGCTACTAGCTCCTCATTCCAACCGATATCCACTTAACCCAACTCTCCAGTCGCCAACTCCCTGGCTGCCTGACTCAAACCTGTAGCACTCAGCTCCTCCCAACCCTGTAGTGGCCAGCTCTCCCCTGACCGGCCCAGCCTGACCATACGAAACCTTGAACGCAGCAGGCAGCTACCAGAGAGGAATATACTTGTGTTGGAGGTGTAACAGTTGCAGCAAAGAAAGAATGCATTTATATGGCATCTTTCACAACCACCAGATATCTCAAATGAAGGACGTTTGGAGTGTAGTCAGTGTTGTCATCATCATCATAGACAGTCCCTCGAAATCGAGGAAGATTTGCTTCCACTCTAAAAGTGAGTTTTTAGGTGGCTGTACAGTCCAATATGGGAATTACAGTCTCTGTCACAGGTGGGACAGACAGTCGTTGAAGGAAAGGGTGGGTGGGGAGTCTGGTTTGCCGCACGCTCCTTCCACTGCCTGTGCATGTTTTCTGCATGCACTCGGCGATGAGACTCGAGGTGCTCAGCGCCCTCCCGGATGTTCTTCCTCCACTTAGGGCAGTCTTTGGCCAAGGACTCCCAGGTGCCGGTGGGGATGTTGCATTTTATCAAGGAGGCTTTGAGGGTGTCCTTGAAACGTTTCCTCTGCCTACCTTGGACTCACTTGCCGTCTAGGAGTTCCGAGTAGAGCACTTGCTTTGGGAGTCTTGTGTCAGGCATGCGAACAATGTGGCTTGCCTAATGGAGCCAGTCGAGTGTAGTCAGTGTTTCGATGCTGGGGATGTTGGCCTGATCGAGGACGCTAACGTTGGTGTGTCTGTCCTCCCAACGGATTTGTAAGATCTTGCGGAGACATCATTGGTGGTATTTCTCCAGCGATTTGAGATGTCTATTGTATATGGTCCATGTCTCTGAGCCATACAGGATGGTGGGTATCACTACAGCCCTGTAGACTATGAGCTTGGTAGCAGATTTGAGGGCCTGATCTTTGAACACTCTCTTCCTCAGGCAGCCAAAGGCTGAACTGGTGCACTGGAGGCGGGGTTGAACTTCGTCGTCGATGTCTGCCCTTGCTGATAATAGGCTCCCGAGGTATGGAAAGTGGACCACGTCGTGGATCTTGATGACTTGGGGGCAGTGCTGTGTGGCGAGGTCAGGTTGGTGGAGGACCTTTGTCTTATGGATGTTCAGTGTAAGGGCCATGCTTTCGTACACCTCAGTGAAGATGTTGACTATGACTTGAAGTTCAGTCTCTGAACATGCTCAGATGCAAGTGTCGTCTGCGTATTGTAGTTCGACGACAGAGGTTGGGACGGTCTTGGAGACGTCAAAGGTTGAACAGGTTCCCCCTGGTTCTGTAGTTTAGTTCCACTCCAGTGGGGAACTTGTTGAGTTTGTGGTGGAGCATTGCAGCGAGGAAGATCGGCATGATGACGCAGCCCTGCTTGACCCCAGTCCGGACATGGATTGGGTCTGTGATGGATCCGTTGGTCAGGATCACAGCTTGCATGTCATCATGGAGCAGGCAGAGGATGGTAACAAACTTTTGTGATGTAGGAACCACAGCAGCTAATTTGCACACAGCAAGCTCCCACAAACAGCAATGTGATAATGACCAGATAATCTGTTTTTGTTATGTTGTTTGAAGGTTAGGTATTGGCCAGGACACCGGGGATAACTCCTCTGCTCTTCTTCAAAATAGTGCCATGGGATGTTTTACATACACCTGAGAGAGCAGACAGGGCCTCAGTTTAATGTCTCATCTGCAAGACAGCATCTCTGACAGTGAAGCACTCTCTCAGTACTGCATTGGAGTATCAGCATAGATTTTTGTGCTCAAATCCCTGGAATGGGACTTGAACCTACGACCTTCTGACTCAGAGCCAAGAGTGCTAACCACTGAGCCACAACTGACACACAAAGGAACAGACTTAAACTGAAAGCCCTATTCCTATTCGGCCACGCTGCAGCAGACTCAAAAGAATCAGAGGTGTGCAGCCTTGTCATACCAAGATCTGATGCCAAGATGTTAATTAAAAATTTCCAGCCCTCCAGAGGTCACCCCCGTGAACCGCTGGTGCTCAATCCTTCTGCACACGTACTGCTGCTTTGGATGGCTCCCTGTCTCATTAGCCCAGATTTGTCTCAGAGGCGGAGTTCCGACAAGCTCAGCGAAAGTTGTTGTCCATTGCCACCACCTACCCCACCCCCCACCACACCGCCCCCCCCCCCCCCCCCCATCCTCCACTGCCCGGAAGTTGGGTGACCCTTGACAACAAGAACAACCTGTATTTATATAGCGCCTTTAACACAGTGAACTGTCCCAAGCCGCTTCACAGGAGTATTATGCGATAGAAATTTGAAACCGAGCCGCATAAGTAGAAATTAATGCAGGTGATCAAAAGCTTGGTCAAAGAGGTATGTTTTAAGGAGCGTCTTGAAGGAGGAAATAGTGGTAGAGAGGCGGAGAGGTTTAGGTAGGGAGTTCCAGAGCTTAGGGCCTAGGCAACCGAAGGCACGGCCACCAATGGTTGACCAATGGACAACAGAACAGATGGTGTATTTTCATCCTAGTGTTGTTAATTCTTTCAAATAAACTGTTGGTATATTTAAAAAATTAAAAAGAAACACTCGCAATGTCATCTGTCTTTAGTGTAAACTTGGCAACAGTATCAAAACTTGGAATAGTTAACAAAAATATCAGAAGACAGTCTCAAACAATCTTCGGCTCTCTCTATGGACACAGTGTTTATATTGGCCAATCTTGCACTTTTTTATGACTACTCTAATTGATCTCCCTTAAAAATAAAATGTAAATGAACTTTACCTTTTTACAGGCCTTGCAAGTCTCATTCATTTTTGCACATAGTATCAACCATGATAATCTTATTCTTTTTTTATTTGCTTCGTGACTGTAGAATGCTCTATCAGATGCGTTCTACCAGCTGCTTCTGTTCAGCCTATTGAAATCGGATTAATATAGAATATTCCAAGTAGTTTTAAATGATATGGTTTTATTGTTCCATTGGGCAGTATGTCTGAGGGGCAGATCAGCAAGGTAAGTCTGAATAACTGCATTATTTTCATATTTTAAATATCTGCATTCTTCCCTGGACATGTTTTTGGTTTGAAAGGTGAAGAAAGAAGAAAGAAAGGCTTGCAGTTGCATTTATATACTTCCTGTCATGGCCACCGTACGACTCAAAATACTTTGCAGCCAATGAAGTACTTTTAAAGTGTAGTCACTGTTGTAATGTAGGAAATGCAGCAGCCCATTTACGCACAGCAAGCTACTACAAACAACAATGAAATAAATGACCAGCTCATCTGTTTTAGGTGTTGGTAGAAGGATAAATGTTGGCCAGGAGTGGACACGGGAGAACTCGCCTACTCCTCTTTGTTATAGCGCCGTGGGATCTTTTATGTCCACCTGAGAGAGCAGATGGGACCTCAGTTTAATGTCTCATCCAAAAGGTGGCATTTGCTATATGTGTCTGTGTTGGTATCTGTCTATTAATCATTCCAACAGTACAGAATAAAACTTGTATTGAGGTACTTTCCACATAGTTAATTAGTTCTAACCTTATCTGACTCTCGAGCTGCTGCAATGTCTTAGCAAGTTTATGCAGTGAATAGCTCTGCCATACAGACCAGGATGGTTCAGGAAAAGAAAAAAGAAAGATTTGCAATTATATCACACCTTTCAACAACACTGGACATTGCAAAGCACTTTACAGCCAATGAAGTACTTTTAGAGTGCAGTCAATGTTGTAATGTCACAACAGCCAATGTACGCATAGCAAGCTCCCACAAACAGAAATGTAACAATGACAAGATAATTTGTTTAGTGATGTTGATTGAGGGATAATTATTGGCCAGGACACCAGGGATAACTCCCTGTTTTTCTTCAAAATAGTGCTTTTGCACCGACCTGAGAGAGCAGACTGGGCTTCGGTTTAAGGTCTCAGCCGAAAGACGGCACCTCTGATTGCACAGCACTACACTGGAGTGTCAGTCTAGATTTCTGTGCTCAAGTCTCTGGAGTGGGACTTAAACCCACAACTTCTGATTCAGAGACAAGGGTGCAACTCACTGAGCCACGGCTGACATCTCTTTCAACTTACAGTGCTGGAAAAGGCCACCCAAACAATTGAACTATGAAAATCTTTGAAGGGAACAAGTGCCACAGAACTGCCGACAAAATATTGGTCTGATTCCCTCTTGCAGCGCTCCTAAAGGGGAGTGGCAATCACAGGAAGTACATCCTACAAAGTTCAAAGTGTGATCAAAATTTACCAAATGCAAAAAATTGCCATCCCAGCACTGTTAAAATTACATGCAATGATACTTTAATTCTTTAAGTGCCTTAAGTGCTTTACCTGACAGGAGCCCACGAACTTCTGGTCAGTTGGTTTTAATGGATGTAAAATCAGGAACTGCGTAGTCACAGTTTGCCAAGATTGGCTCACTTCAGGTATTGTTCCCTGTTGGGAGTACTGGATTGTAGAATCTCCCTTTTATACCTCATGCTATCAGTGTTCACATCCCCCTTCCGAACATTCTAAACTCACTACTGCTGCAACGCGCACTTTCATTTCCTTTCGGGATTTCATTTTTTGCTGTATTCAAGTGTTGCTGTGTTGGGTATACCTGCAGCTTGTGTTATAAGCGGATGGTGTCTCACTGCGTTTCAATGTAACTCAAAGTTTTCACATGCCATTGTTTTAGATTTAAGGCTTTTTATAAAGTTGCTGGACGTTTCTGGGGCAGTGCCAGTTTTGGTCAACTTTCGCTAGTTTTTCCTCAATTGGCACTTATGTAGGGTTACCAAGCCTTCAGGATCATCCTGGAGTCTTCAGGAATGAAAGATTAAGCTCCTGCAAGCAAGCAGGGAGAAAAATAATATTTGAACACTTCAAACATTATTTGCGAGATAGGGTGGGAGTGGGGGGGAAGCTGTTTGACTGGGTGGTTGGAGGTGGGAGATCATGTGATACAACCTCCAGGAATGGATCCAACCAGAGTTGGCGACCATGCGTGTACATGGCTGTATTCCTAAACATGTTGCGAGAAGCAGCTCGGACCTGACACATTCCCCTGTTTGCCAGGAGAGATTTCTCGCACCAATTATGCAAACCAGGAAGCGAGCAATAGACTTCAAAACCCACTTAGGCCCTTTGTTTGGTTGGAGGCTAGGCCTGTGGTAGAAATAGAAACCAGAAGTGTACTGAAACAAAGTGCCAACAGGGTGGCAGATTGCACCCATGTTTTAAATAAAATTAGTTTTGTATAACTGCTATTGTCCCTGTGTAGATAGATAGCGTTATTAAAACGAACAGTAGACACTGCCCTTTCTAGGAATGTTTCTATACCTGCTGGAGTAGGTCTATCTACACCCGTCACTGTTGATCATTGTTTATCACGTTGCTAGGGAAACCACAAGCATCAGGCTCAAACAACAATCTCACAAATCCAACTGGGATGGCTTGCTGAGTTTATTTTAATTATCGGTGTTGTTGTGAGGTAATATTGTTTTCTTGTGGGGAGGAAGGCCTGAAGCTCCCACCAATTAATGCCTAACCTGTGCCAATTCAATCAGTTACAAAATCATTAAAATTGTACTCTTACTAGTTTTATTTTATATTTTCCTTTAGATTATTCATTACTGTTTCATCAAATGTTACATTTGTGGCTATAGTTTAGATTGCATTTTTGTTTGGAGGATGTGGTTAGAAGTTCCAGTATGGACTCCCACGCTGCCTTAGTGGGTAAGTGTATTACATGATGTGGTGCTCTGTAACATAGAACAGGAAGGTCCCAGGTTAATCAAGACGTATATTGTGTTAGCCGCTCTCAGTCAGGATGGCGGTTGGAGTGTAACTACTGACCTTGGGACCCCTAGTCTAGGGAATTGAAAAAAATAAATCAGTCAAGGTCCCTATTCTTCATCACAATTCCAGCTGGAAAGTGTGCATGGGCGGATGTTGTGAGAGGATGGGGTCGACCTCACCTGCATTACCCTCCACAATCAAATAGCCAGCTAAAAAGAAAATACTTGCATTTATACAGAGCCTTTCATAACCTCAGGATGACCCAAAGCACTTTACAGCCAATGAAGTACTTTTGAAATGTAGTCCCTGTTGTAATGTAGGACACGTGGAAGCCAATTTGCGCCCAGCAAGCCCCCACAAATAGCAATACAGTAATGACCAGATAATCTGTTTTTAGTGATGTCGATTGAGGAACACTGGGGATAACTACCCTGTTCTTCTTCGAAAAATAGTGCCGTGTGGTTTTTTACATCTACCTGAGAGGGCAGTCTACCTGAGAGTTTAACGTCTCATCTGAAAGACAGCACCTCCGACAGTGCAGCACTCCCTCAGCACAGCACTGGAGTGTCAGCCTCGATGTTTGTGCTTAAGCAGAGTGGGACTCTGGAGTGCTAATACTGGCTGTCTAGGCTCACGTGTGGAAAATGGCCACTTGGGAAGCTGGCTGCCTAAGCATTGTATACTAGCAAGAGACAGTACCTTCCAAAGGGGAATGGGAAAAGGGAATACCTTTGGGTAAAAGTATTGCCAGCTTTCTTTAAACCACATGCCAGTATATGTAAATGTAATGAATGTAATGACTCAAAAGGCTTGTTACTGTAAATTGCCTCAGGTTTAAACCTGATCCAATTTTAATCGCGCCCAAAGTAACCCGCGTGACATGATACCCACGCTTATATACCAGTGACCGCGCACACGCGCGTACAGCCCGATGATCTCCGACAGTGGTGCCCCCAGGTGTCTGGTGACCCCAAGAGATACATAACAACAAGAGAGCAGGGGAAAATTCGAGTTATCAGCACAAATGCAGAGGATGCTTCAGTATGACCCCATTGTATTCTGTGACTTGCCTTTCTCCACGAATGACTATCTACCCTCTTAGTTGACCCAGCATCAGCCACGGAAAAACAGTCTTCAATTTACCAGTGATTCATGTCATTTATTTTTAGTTTTGTAATTTTTTTTAAATGAGCATATTTGTCATTTTGTGCTGTATCAAAAGTAAAGCCTCTTATTTCTTCACGTCCCTGCAGATGATCAACGTCAAGGGGATGGAGAGTAGGCAAAAAGCAACGGGGCACACTATCAATTACCGGACAGGATATCTCGTGGAGAAGTAACACTGGTAAAGGGAGTCAACTGTGCTAAGAGCCATTTCATTTCTCAGCTTCCAGACCCCTTAAGATTTTGAAAGTATCTGTCAGTAAGCATCGGAGCAGAGGAGGAGTTCGGTTGGCCTTCCTTCGGGTGTTGGTAGAGCGATTGGGTCAACTTGAAAAGTAGTCACAGTGAGACTGAAGCGACAAGGAAGGTTAAAAAAAAATGAGGATGTGCATTGACTTAAATCATACTTGCTGTGTACTATAGTTCTCACTAGCCGACAACCACAACCGAACCCTATACATAGGCCCTCCCACACTGCCAGTTAACTTACCCTTCTGTTAAATGTGGTCATTTACCCCTACTAATCCTCACGCCTTCTGGTTTGCAACTGGACCTGCTGTAGAACAGGATTCCTACTCAATGCTCAACAGTTAAGAGATTTCAAAATAGTCACTGCATATAGAAAGGGTCCTTATTTCCTTATTTTGTAATATTTTCAAACAGCATTAAAACAACCCATTAATTGTACACAGACTGAAAAAAAATCAATTTTACGTCTTCTCACTTGGCCCGTAACGGGTTAATTTAAAAAAAAAGCAAATTGAAGTGGGTGTTTCTTGGAAGCTTCGTAGCTTTAGCGCAAATTGACAGCAAGAACGATGTAAATGCAAATTGTATCACCTCATTGAGCTGACCACACCAGCTGCACTTGATTTAAATTGAACGTGACAGGTCAAGGTACAAGCATTTTGCAAGCACCTTCCCTGAAACTCCTCAATTCGCTCTGGTAAATCAGAACTAAAACTCTGTTTTATTCCCTGTGTGTTCAAATGAATAATGCAATATTGTTTGCAAGAACTTTTTTTGATTTTTATTGTATGCTATCCTTCATGTCATATAATGCTTTTCACACATTGGTGACTATACGCTTATTGACAAGATACAGTAACAGCCTCCTCGCTCAGTGGGTAAATCATGGGTAAAAGGAGTTCTTCTGCAATCCAAAATTCTACCTCAGTTCATTTATTTTCAAAATGCACCTCTGTTAATTTGCAACGTGATTTAGGCTGTTCCAATGACCCAGTCAGTGAAGGCTCCATCTGAAGAGACCACTGTAATGTCAATGCAAAGCTGTTTCACTCGGGATTGGCATCGCAGTTAAAGGGGTAGATTTTTCGAGCTCTACCCACCTGGTGTAAACGCAGCTTGAATCTGGTGTCGGGGATGGATGTGGAATGAAGAGGAGCGAGTGTCAGCTGTGGCTCAGTGGGTAGCGCACTCACCTCTGACTCAGAAGGTTGTTGGGTTCAAGTCCCACTCCAGGGACTTGACCATAAAAAATCTAGGCTGACACTCCAGTGCAGTGCTGAAGGGGTGCTGCATTGTCAGAGATGCTGTCTTTCAGGTGAGACATTAAACCGAGGTTCTGTCTGTGCTCTCAAGTGGACATAAAAGATCCCATGGAACTATTTTACAGAAGAGCAGGGGAGCTATCCCCAGTGTCCTGGCCAATATTTATCCCTCAATCAACATAACAGAAAAAAAAATATCTGGTCATTATCACAGTGCTGTTTGTGGGAGCTTGCTTGAGCGCAAATTGGCTGCTGTGTTTTCTACATTACAATAGTGACTACACTCCAGCAGTACTTCATTGGCTGTAAAGTGCTTTGGGACATTTGGTGGTCATGAAAGGTACTATATAAATGCAAGTCTTTCTTTCTTTTTGAGAAGAGAAGAGAGACTCATTCCACATCAAACCAGCTTGGGGCCTTTATAACCAAGTTACCGTTTCCATTCTCCCTGTGGGGAGCTCAGCATGATCGGAGTGAGCTCTACAGTATTGCAGCTTTACCTCCAACCAATGCACCCCACTCTGAACACAGGCTCTCTTAATATATCCACTAATTAAGCCGAGTAGCTCAAAAGTCCCAGGTTCAGTCGATGGCTTGTGCTGAAGTTCGCTGATCTTAGTCTGGCCTGCGAAAGGCATTGTGGAGTAAGGACAGAATCAAGCCATCAATGATTCTACCTAACTTCCCCTCACAGTGAGGTAGTCTGCTGACAGTTACACCCCAAAATGGTGTGGGGCCTTACCATAGCAAATGTGGGTCACGATCTTAGCTGCACATTCACCTGCCCCGAAGGTGTTGTGCTCTGCTGTTTGAAGCAGGAAAAGAAAGTGTGACAAAGGCTGACTCTGTCGTTGGCAAACATCAACCTCCTCACAAAGGTACAGTTATGTTCACAAAGCCCCATGCCAAAATTCATGTTGGTTGGGTGCGCACTGCCTGTGCTCATACGAAACAGGTGAATTAGGAAGCCTGGTCTGTTGCATTTGGATGAAGGCTACCAAGCCACTCTGAAAGTATATCGAAAAACGGTGTTAGGTTTGATGGGCACAAGGCCATTTAGCTGCCTTTCTTTACCTGGAATTAGGTTACTTTGATATAGAGGCCACCATTTTTTGTGTATTTTTTAGTTGCTTTACAAACTACCATATCGCTGGTTGCTGCTACAAGCATCTTGCCACAAACCAAGTGCCATGTGCACTATGCCTCAGTATTAATGAGTTATGCATTAGTGTGTACATCTAATTTCCTGCCGCTCCGAATTCGATTAAACTTTTCCTTCATTTATATCCAGTATATGAGCACGTGGAAATGTTCCATCGACAATCAATGTCCAAGCATTTACAGACATCCGCTTAACAGCAATGCTTCAATGAGGCAAAACCAGTTCGCACAAGACTGAAGCAGTGTAAGCTGTAAGCTGCTGAGGACTGCATGATTGTCAAGTTGTCTTAAGCCTTAAACAAACTAGTTGTTCTATTATCGTTCACTGTTGGATTATAATGACCTCCAAAAATAAGCAACATAAGAACAAGACGAGCTTGCTACCACATGGGTGCACTACACTGCACCAATAGCAAAAGGGGAAGAAGACTATCTTTTGGATTTCAATGGGCTGTAAAAGATCGTGCAGAGATCAGAGAACCTTGTGCTGATAGAATATAGAAAGAAAGAACTTGCATTTATATAGTATCTTATCTCATCCTCAGGACATCCCAAAATCACTTTATATTCAATGAATTACTTTAATGAATCACTATTGTGTAGGTGAATATGGCAGACCAATTTGCACACGGTAAGATCCCACAAACTACAAAAGAGACGACTGACCAGTTGGTCTTTTTTTGACTAAGAGAGGAGGAATATTGGTTAGAACACCGGGAGAACTCCTTACTCATCATCAAGTAGCGCTATGGAATTTTTGACAGCCACTCAAGCAGATAGACAGGGCCTAGATTTAATGTATCATCCAAACAATTGCACCCTTGGCATTGCAGTATTCCTCAGAGCATCACTGAAGTGCCGGGTGATGGCCTAAACTGAAATGGGCACTTCATGCATTGGGATCTGAATCCAAAACCTTCCAACTTTGAAGTGAGTGTTCCCAACTAAGCCAAGCATGGAATGCTTAGTTCAGAAGAACTTTGCTGTTTTTATCTCCGGATAACTGTAAGCATCCTAAGTGAGAGAAATTTATTCTCCTTCAATCCAGATGTCGGTTAATACCCAGCCCATGGCACGAAAACACTAATGAGGAGATTTTCCATTTCAGTGCACCAATTGTGTCAGCTGTGGCTCAGTGGGTTGCACTTTTGACTTTGGATCATAAGGTTGTGGGTTCAAGTCCCACTCCAGCGACTTAAGCACAAAATCTAGGCTGACACTCCAGTGCAGTACTGAAGGAGTGCTGCACTGTCAGAGGTGCTGCCTTTCAGATGAGACATTAAACTAAGTCTGCCCTCTCAGGTGGATTGAAAAGAAGAGCAGGGGAGTTATCTGCAGTGTCCTGGCCAATATTTGTCCCTCAACCAACTGATCCTTGTCAGATTGCTGTTTGTGGGACCTTGCTGTATGCAAATTGTCTATTGTGTTGCCCTCACCTGTGACTACACTTCAACATTACTTAATTAACTGTAAAGTGAGTTGGGATGTCCTGAGGTCAAGAACGGAATTATATAAATGTAAGTCTTTCTTTCTATTGTGCGTGTGGTGCCAGGGGCAGGGAGGTGAAAGTCCTGTATTTTCTGACCAGGCAGTGCTGAAGGTTTTTGCTACTGGGTGCGCGGCACTCAATAAATAGACAAAAATGAGAGTGCGTTCCCCTCCCTGCATTTCCTGCTATTGACAAAGAAGCTTCCTGGTCTTCAGAGCAAAGATACTTAAAGCTATAATGTCCACTTCCACAGCAAGTCCCGATGAAGAAGTCGGCTTAGAAATTCAGCAGCACCACCCACCATATTGGTAAAGGCCACCACCCCCTCCCCCCCCCCCCACCCCCAGCCCCAAATTTCTAGGACATTATCGTTTTGGAATTTTTGTGACCTTTTTTGGGTTTAAATGATTTTATGCTATTTTGCAGTTTAGAATTTGTAACTTGCTACCACATGGGGTATTTAAGGCGAATTGCTTGGATATATTTAAGGGGAAGCTAGATAAGTACACGAGGGAGAAAGGAATAGCGGGACTTGCTGATAGGACAAGATGATGTAGGGTTGGAGATGGCTCATGTGGAGAATGGACCAGTTGGGCCGAATGGTCTGATTCTGTACTGCTCATTTTTCCATTTTTTTTGTCACCACCTACTAATGAATGTTGCCCTCTGAATGAAAATAGCCCCCTGCACAGGATAGGTGTTCTTTTGGAATTCTACTTGTCCGTGGGAAGCTAGAGGATGAATAATTCTACATGCCATGCCATGATGTCCTGTGGTGTCTGCTAAGTTTCCTTCTGACAGAAAGCCTGATTGTGTGGCAAATTCATAGAAGGAAGAAAAAGCAACAGTCTCCTACACTGTTCCAACGAAGCTCAACGCAGGCTTGAGGAACAGCATCTCATCTTTCTTTTAGGCACTTTACAGCCTTCTGGACTCAACATGGAGTTCAAATATTTCAGAGCGTAACTGTTGCCAATCTTTGGCTCCCTTTCTGCCTCCCCCCCCAACCCCACCCCCACCCCAGCCTGTTTTTGTCTTCTCCTTGTCTCTAATGGCAGTTGGTCATTATTACACCATTCACACCCTCTCCTGACTAATGTTTTTCTAACTCCTGGCATTACCATTTCAATTCGGCACATCGTCCCTTTTGTCTCTCTAATCTCTCCTGTCTTCCACCCTATCACAGACCTTCCCTTTTTGTTCTTTCTTCTCCTCCCCCTTTCAGTGCTTGAGAAGTATGTGCTCTTTTCGAACATTCTCCAGTTCCTCGCCACAGATGCTACCTGACCTGCTGAGATTTCTAGCATTTTCTATTTTAATTCCAGATTCCAGCATTCGCAGTATTTTGCTTTTGTATTAGTGAAGGCTACCAGTCTGGAGATGTGGATTGGTCACCTGTATATCCCTCACCAATGGGCTGTATGGATTTGTGACATATCCTCACTAATGGGCTATTTGGATTTGTGACGAGCCCTCGCCAATGAGCTGTATGGGTTTGTGATGAACCTTTGCCATTGGGCTGTATAGGTTTGTGATGAATCTTCTCTAAGTTATTTCCTGCGGTTAGGTTAAGGTCATCAGGTTTGGGTACCACTGCCAGTTGCTCACCTCTGCTTTCAGTTGTGGCCTTCCTTTACCAGAAATCACACAAGATTGGTGAAATGCTGACGTGGTTCATCCTGGTTCATCGTTCTCTGCCATTGCTACGCAACCGCCCAGCAAGTGGGTGTTGGTGGCGTCAGTTAATCTTGGATGTCAAGAAATACCCCTCCCATTCCTCATTATTAACACAAAAAGTTATCATAAAAACAACCTCAGAGATTGTGTGAAAATAACATCGGAGGGAGCCCCATATAGTGAGATGTGTATCTTATTACTGGGTGGTTACTGCTGGGAATTGTAGTAGGCAAACAGAACCTAACTATTGTCTGACAGTTACTGAACAGACACTTTGAGATGCAAAGTTAGAAAATCCCCCTCAGCTTATCTTCAGAAACAGACACAGCATTAAATCAGGTGAGCCGTGGCTGCATATTTTTTAATGTAATTTAAGCTGCGCTTTATAAGCTTTTATATCACTCACTTAATAACAAATTTTGTGCAAAGAGCTTTACTAGAATCCAGTGAAGATTGTAAACTATTAAATGTTTTCCGAGGTTGGTTTTTATCGAGTACAGTTGTGTAATAGCGCAGGCTGTATAATGATACTTCTATGGTTGTTAGCCATGACAATGAGGTGGGAAATATGCAGAGTTGTATTTCCTCCTGGCATGGGTGAATCCACAACTTGTCCCTGTGCAACTATATTTCACCCTTGATTTGATGAATGTATGTAAAAAAAGAAAGAAAGACTTGCATTTATATAGCACCTTTCACGACCACCAGACGTCTCATAAGAACATAAGAACATAAGAATTAGGAACAGGAGTAGGCCATCTAGCCCCTCGAGCCTGCTCCGCCATTAAACAAGATCATGGCTGATCTGGCCGTGGACTCAGCTCCACTTACCCGCCCGCTCCCCGTAACCCTTAATTCCCTTATTGGTTAAAAATCTATCTATCTGTGATTTGAATACATTCAATGAGCTAGCCTCAACTGCTTCCTTGGGCAGAGAATTCCACAGATTCACAACCCTCTGGGAGAAGAAATTACTTCTCAACTCGGTTTTAAATTGGCTCCCCCGTATTTTGAGGCTGTGCCTCCTAGTTCTAGTCTCCTCGACCAGTGGAAACAACCTCTCTGCCTCTATCTTGTCTATCCCTTTCATTATTTTAAATGTTTCTATAAGATCACCCCTCATCCTTCTGAACTCCAACGAGTAAAGACCCAATCTACTCAATCTATCTTCATAAGGTAACCCCCTCATCTCCGGAATCAGCCTAGTGAATCGTCTCTGTACCCCCTCCAAAGCTAGTATATCCTTCCTTAAGTAAGGTGCCCAAAACTGCATGCAGTACTCCAGGTGCAGCCTCACCAATACCCTGTACAGTTGCAGCAGGACCTCCCTGCTTTTGTACTCCATCCCTCTCGCAATGAAGGCCAACATTCCATTCGCCTTCCTGATTACCTGCTGCACCTGCAAACTAACTTTTTTTGGGATTCATGCACAAGGGGCCTACGGCCACACTAGTCTGAAAATGCCTGATCTCGTCTGATCTCAGAAGCTAAGCAGAGTCAGGCCTGGTTAGTACTTGGATGGGAGACTGCCTGGGAATACCAGGTGCAGTAGGCTTTTCCAAAAAGAGTTTCATGCACAAGGGCCCCCAGGTTCCTCTGCACCACAACATGTTGTAATTTCTCCCCATTCAAATAATATTCCCTTTTACTGTTTTTTTTTCCAAGGTGGATGACCTCACATTTTCCGACATTGTATTCCATCTGCCAAACCTTAGCCCATTCACTTAACCTATCTAAATCTCTTTGCAGCCTCTCTGTGTACTCTACACAACCCGCTTTCCCACTAATCTTTGTGTCATCTGCAAATTTTGTTACACTACACTCTGTCCCCTCTTCCAGGTCATCTATGTATATTGTAAACAGTTGTGGTCCCAGCACCGATCCCTGTGGCACACTACTAACCACCGATTTCCAACCCGAAAAGGACCCATTTATCCCGACTCTCTGCTTTCTGTTAGCCAGCCAATTCTCGATCCATGCTAATACATTTCCTCTGACTCCACGTACCTTTATCTTCTGCAGTAACCTTTTGCGTGGCACCTTATCGAATGCCTTTTGGAAATCTAAATACACCACACCCATCGGTACACCTCTATCCACCATGCTCGTTATATCCTCAAAGAATTCCAGTAAATTAGTTAAACATGATTTCCCCTTCATGAATCCAAGTTGCGTCTGCTTGATTGTACTATTCCTATCTAGATGTCCCGCTATTTATTCCTTAATGATAGCTTCAAGCATTTTCCCCACTACAGATGTTAAAGCACTTTACAGTCAATGAAGTGCTTTTGGAGTGTAGTCACTGTTGAAATGTGGGAAAGGCAGCAACCAATTTGCATACAGCAAGCTCCCACAAACAACAATAATGACCAGATAATCTGTTTTTTTTAATTATGTTGACTGAGAGAAAAATATTGGCCAGGACACCCAGAATAACTGCCCTGCTCTTCTTCAAAATATAGTCATGGGATCTTTTCCATCCACTTCAGAGGGCAGACGGTGCCTCAGTTTAATATCTCATCCAAAAGATAGCACCTCCATCAATACCTCAGCATTTGAGTGGAGTGTTGCACTCAAGTGCCTGGGGTGGGACTTGAACCCACATCCTTCTGACTCAGAGGTGCAAGTGCTACTCACTGAGCCACAGCTGACACAGGTCGCAAATATAAAGGATTGCCATTTGGTTGAGTACCAGATGACCATCAGTGCCCAGTCTTATGGAAGGGAGGGTAGAAAAAGAAGAGAGAACATTGAAAAAAGAAACCATACATTTGAGAATGGACCTCACGTGATCGGATGATCTTTGGGTTTGTGGCCGTGACTGTGGCTATCCATGCACAGAGATAATAACACTTTAAAAAAAAGTATGGAATGAGAAAAGCTCATCGACCCACTCCTTCTGCAATCCATTAACAATGTACCACATCATGACTTGTTAGCCGAATTACCTTCTCAGTTAAGGAAATGGGTGCCATAGAAGGGGATTAAGAAGAAAACAGCTACAGGAGCCCACTGTCATTCCCATAGTGTAGTTGTAAAGCCATTTCCCAGTGTGGTACTAAGCCATATAGACTAGCATAAGAACATAAGAAATAGGAGCAGGAGTAGGCCATTTGGCCCCTCGAGCGTGCTCCGCCATTCAATAAGATAATGGCTGATCTGATCTTGGCCTCAACTCCACTTCCCTGCCCACTCCCCGTAACCCTTGACTCCCTTATCATTCAAAAATCTGTCTATCTCCACCTTAAATATATTCAATGATCCAGCCTCCACAGCTCTCCAGGGTAGAGAATTCCAAAGATTCACGACCCTCTGAGAGAAGAAATTCCTCCTTATCTCCGTTTTAAATGGGCGACCCCTTATTCTAAAATTATGCCCCCTAGTTCCAGATTCCCCCAGGAGGGGAAACATCCTCTCTATCTACCCTGTTAAGCCCCCTCAGAATCTTATACATTTCAAACATTAAAAGGTCCCAGGTTTGATTTCTGGGTGGTGGTGAGGTGGCTGTAGTTGACCTCTGCACTCGTGGGCCTTAAAATAAAATAAACAGGGTGTCACTTCTGACTGCTCGGTGACACCTGCCTTAAAGTGCAGTGTGTGGGCATTGGGGGAGAACAGGATCAGGTTCAGCTAAGATGTTTCTGTGATCAAATATCCTTCCAACACTCGCTTTTGTGGTTGGATACAATACCGGTCGGCTGGCAGCATCTGTAGAACAGTAGTCCAACATGAGCCAGCACCTTCACCAGACAAAGGGAGAAAGGAAGAGAAGATTTGGGGGAAAGAAACTGAGTAAAGAAGGAGAGGATGTTTGCAATGGGTTTGTTATGGGCCAGAATATGCTGTCAAAATAACAGTGAGACCAATGGTGCTCGCGTTATTTATGCGCCAATGGTACAACAAGTTCAGGCGAAGGGTGGATGCGTGGATAAATGTGGAAATAAAAGGGCCGCTGTCCGAGATGTGCCATTCTGCTGTTAGCTTTGCAAAAATGGCATCTTGTTGTCTGTCTCGCCATTGAAATGCATTGAACGGCGTGGATATATGTGGTAGATAAGAACTAAACTCATCACAGCATATGGGCGTCGCTGGCAAACCGACATTTATTGCCTATCCCTTGTTGCCCTTTGGGAAGGCAGGGATGCACCCTTTGTATCAACACGTTAGCAGCTGCGAGGCTTGCTGAGCCACCTCAGAAGGCAGTTAAGAGTCTATCACGTCGGTGTGGGGACTGGAGACATATATAGGCCAGACCGTTGTCAATCTTGGGATGACAACAAAGGTGTTTATTTGAATCCAACACAAAATACAATATTAATTTAAAGTTGTTGAGTGTGGAGATTTTGCAGATTGGCAGTTTTGAAAGCAAACAAGAATTTGTTGTTGTTCTCAGTAACATGATATATCACCTCATGCATTCAAAAGTGGACAAATGCTACTAGGCAGGAGGTGCTGAATGAATGTGGCATGTACTCCCTAGTCATTATAAGATGCAGGGTGGGGAGCTTTCAACCTTGTAGTTCGGAATTGCCTGTGCCACAACATCTGTAGATACTGAAAATTCTCATCATCTGCTCCACTAAATACCTGTCAAATATTTCTGCTCAGAGAACAGAAATCAAAAACCCAAAAGCGTTTTCTGTTTACACCGAATGTGTTCATTCCTGGTAATGAACAGGCCCATTGCACTACGAGCCGTGTTTACAGTCAAAATGACACAAGGTTACATTCTGAATCACGTCCTATGCGGTTGCTGAAGTAAGCATTCTGGTTGCTCCAAGATGCATGTATTGTAGCTCTGACGTTGTATTTTTAAATCATTACAATTAAAGGAGACCACAGTTTCCCTGCAGAATGCAAACTAATACTTTAATGTAAAACTAATTTCATCAGCGAAACATTCAACGGCAATTGATTATAATCTGAGCAGGAATTCCTTTTATAATGTAATAACAAGGCGATCATTTGCAATTTTTGATTGCTCATGACCCAATGTGCAACTTTCTGCCGTAGAGGTAATCAAAAATTCTTATTGATGATACGACTCTTGGATGTGTCTGTAACAAGCTGAAGAATATTCCAAAGCAATCGCCCTCCAATTACCATCAGAAGCCAATCTCCAGTGATTGATTACTTCTTTGTCCCGAGAGAAAAAGATTTGGTTCACTAAAATGCTATACACTTCAGTAGCAATGTTTTATATTTAAGAAATTTTCTCCCCTCCTTTACTGACACATGCTCAAAATGATTCTGAGTGGGCACAAATAGCCCTCCTGGGGCTCGCTCAAGTTTTAAAAATTAATTCCTGGGATGTGGGCGGCGCTGGTAAGGCCAGCAGTTATTGCCTGTCCCTAATTCCTTTTGAGAAAGGTGGTGGTGAGCCGTCTTCGCGATCCGCTGCAGTCCGTGTGGTAAAGGAACCGCCACAATGCTGTTAGGGAGGAAGTTTCAGGATTTTGATCCAGCAACGATGAAGAAACAGCGATATATTTCCAAGTCAGAATGGTGTGCGACTTGGAGGGGAATTTGGAGGTGGTGGTGTTCCCATGCGCCTGCTGCCGTTGTCCTTACAATTGGTAGAGGTGGTGGGTTTGGGAGGTGCTGTCGAAGAAGTGGGCAATCACGTCTATACATTAAAATTTGTCTTGACCGATACCACAAAATGAAAAATTGGCGGAGTGCAAAATGGGCAGCTGATTCGTTACTAGCCAAGTTGAATCTCGCCCCCATTGACTTTGCAGCAAGGCCCATAAGGTAAAGATTAACAGTGGGAATCTTGGCTGATTATTCCCCTCATTAATCTGGGGACACCAAAACCAATTGTAGCAACTCTGCCATCTCACTGGTTTGGACTGAAATCACTAACTCTCATTCACACATGAAAACATCATTACTATCTCAATGTCATTTTAGTCAGGTGTATTACAAATGTGGAGGGAATCAAAAGTTCTCATTTATATGAAGAGGCTCTAAGCTCTTTCGAAAGAGTATATCCACTATCTTGAAAATTGTCAATGTGGCGTTGTGTTTAATAACTACAGTCAAGAGCAACGGCAACAACCACAGATTTGATGGATATGAAATAGTTTTGATATCCAATACTGTGGAATTCAACAATATAAACTGATAAAGAGTTCCTCTATGTTACTGGGAGAGAACATTTGTTGAGTATAAACATTAGAATGATATATAAATGTTCTCAGTGCTCTATCAGTAATCAAAAGACACTCTTGATATAATTGTTGATGTTACAATATATTTTCACTCAGTGTCAAAGTAGCATAGGAATAGAAAAGTACACAGCTCGGAGAGGGATTCAGGGCATTAGCTGAGGTAGTTGTAGAGTCTGAACAAAGTGGTAAATTAGACCTAATCCCTGCACCTGAATAAACTATGCAAATTAAAAACTACTGAGAAACAAATTGTATTTATCGATCTCCCATCCTTGAGTGAAATAATGTGCAAGGCATGTCACCATAACTTATCCAGTAAGACCTTTAATAAGCCTTTGTGCCCTCCTTTTGCCTGTTTTTGGATGAGGTTGATTCCTGAGATGAAGGGATTGTCATATGAAGAAAGGTTGAGCAGGTTGGGCATACACTCATTGGAGTTTAGAAGAATGAGAGGTGATCTTATTGAAACATATAACACATGAGGGGGCATGACAGGGTAGATGCAGAGAGGATGTTTCCCCTCATGGGGGAATCTAGAACTAGGGGGCATAGTTTCAGAATAAGGGGTTGCCCATTTAAAACAGAAATGAGGAGGAACTTCTTCTCTCAGAGGGTCGTGAATCTTTGGAATTCTCTACCCTGGAGAGCTGTGGAGGCTGGATCATTGAATATATTTAAGGTGGAGATAGACAGATTTTTGAATGATACGGGAGTCAAAGGTTATGGGGAGCGGGCAGGGAAAGTGGAGTTGAGGCCAGGATCAGTTCAGCCATGATCTTATTGAATGGTGGAGCAGGCTCAAGGGGCCAAATGGTCTACTCCTGCTCCTATTTCTTACGTTATGTTAAACTGAGTCTGCTCTCTCATGTAAAAGATCCTTTGGCACTATTTCGAAGAAGACAAGGGGAGTTATCCTTGGTGTCTTGGCCAATATTCATCCCTCAACCAACATCACTTATACAGATTATCTGGTCATTATCACACTACTGTTTGTGGGAGCTTGCTGTGAGCAAATTGGCTGCTGCATTTCCGACATTACAACAGTGACTACACTTCAAAAAGTACTTTATTGGCTGTAAAGTACCTTGAGACATCCGGTGGTCATGAAAAGTGCTATATAAATGCAAGTCTGTCTGTCTGTCCTTGGGAGATCATCCTCCATACATCCCTTCTTCCCTTTTATTTGATCGGCAGGATCCAATCGTGCGATTCGGAGAGCCAGGTCTCCAGCTTTCATGTAACAGAAGCAGAGCTGGAACAAGATAGGCCAAGTCTTTTGCATTAGTGCGGCAAAAACATTTGAGGAAATCGTTTCTTCAGAGTGCCCTTGTACAAGGATATCAAACTGCCACCACCCCTCTATAGGCTCAAATTTGGCCCACCCCTTTTTTTTGGCGCACTTACTGGAGATGCGCTGCTTTTCTCCGTTGATAAGTGTGCCGAAAAAAATCGCTCCCCGCTGTGGCCGCTGCCCGGTCTCTCCTTGGTCTTCGTGCAGCGAGGCCAGTCGGGTCAGGGACGGAACCAGTGTCCTGCGCTGAAAACAGTGCCGGGACATCTGCACATGCGCAGTGGAGTGTCCGCGCACGTGCAGTAGCTCCTTGCCCCAGCCTCTCTGTGCGTGCTGCAGCCCCTATCCCTGGCCGAATGGCCTCCCAGTGCGATTGACCTCAGGTTTGAAATTTTATGCACTGTAGCTATTTTTGAACTTTCTTAATGGCTTGTCATTTTCCTGGACTTTTGGATATTTTGAAAAAATTATGTAAATGTTTTGTCTCTTGTGAATAGTGGTGACTATTTGTCAAGCCTATTCACCTGGTGCTATTGTGAAAGAAGAACAGAGGAACACTGAGAGGATATCTTATTTATTGAAGTAGACTTTATTTAGATAATATGCACTCAATTTTGGCCCAGTATAATCGTTGAAAACAAATAGTTGTTTAAATTAGTTGTGAGATTAGGGCAATTTAATTCAACTACCTTTTACTTCTTTTATTTTTGTAGTTTAAGCTTCCATGAATGCTTCTGTTGTATAGTAAATTAACTTTGCGAAGTTTGTCAAATGATGTCCTGTATAGCTGTTTGATCCTATTCACATTCTTTAGTCAAGTCATTAAGTTCTGCTGGCCTCCGATGTACCTACCTGCACTGATTTCTTAATTCTCCGCAAGGGTTTTCTGAAGTGGCCATATACACTAGCCTAAGTAGATTTGGAGTAACTATTAACTGTCCAATGTGGCCTAAATGGCCAAAACTGGCGTAGGTGGCTGGTAACGCCCCCTTTTGAGGAAAACTACACTAAGCTAAAAAAATCGTATCTAACTCACTTACACTGGCGCAAATTGAATGTGCAAAATGGGGATTTTTAAGATATTCCAGAAAAATCAAGTTGCTCCAAAAAAAACGGAGCAACTCCTGACCAATTTTGAGTCCATTGTACAGGGTATGCATTTCAGTTCCAACTATCAGTTACATCAAGTCAATTCAATTGAACCTGATCATCACAATGTTCTGCCCATCTAGGCCTGTGGTAATTTGTTCAACATCTCCCCTCTAATCAGCAGCCCTGGCCCACTGATCTTTAGTACTGCACCATAAAGCAGCTCTTAATAAGGTCATTTACCTAATTTGCATAAAAGCAGCATTCACGTATTCTGTAAATGAAGCTGTACGAATCTTTTGTTGCATAATACGTGCACAGATCATTTGTTCCTAGTTGAATTTGAATATTGTATAAACAGCAATTGCGTAGATAGAACTAGAGTGCAATACTCAGAATAATACTGTTAAAAATGACTAAAGTGTCACCAATTAACCAGTGGCGTGAGGCAACCATATCAGAATCAGACCTGAGCTCTTCTTTTTAAGTAAAAAAGCTTTGGACTTAGAAATGAAAACTTTGCACCTCATTATATCTGTCACAAATATCTCAAAGCACTTTGCACACAATGGGCTGAAAATTCCAGCCTCACCGGTTCTATACGAAGTGCGCACGGACCCAGCGAAGCCTCGCAAAAGCCGGTTTTCGGGGCACCATTTTGCACGCAGCAAGATCCCACAAATCTGCAAGAAGGTGAATGACCTGGAAAAACTCTCCAGTGCCCAGAGTCATTCCTGACGCAATGGAAGATGGCTGCGGCTGTCAGAGACCATTCATCACAATCCCGCTGCAGGAGTTTGTCAGAGAAGCATCCTCAGTCCAACCATCGTCACCTGCCTCATTGCTAGCCTTCCCTCTGTCATAGACAGGGGTAGGGCTGTTCACTGGCAATTTCGCAGTGCTCAGCTACATTAACAACTGCCCTGAGTATGTAACCACAACATGGCAGCATCCAGCCGGACTTGGACAACATAAAGGCTTGGGATGACAAGTTTTTTTGAGTTTGCCTCTCTGACACTGAACCTTGCCCTTGAGCAGAGCATGTTATTCAGTCCATAATATCCAAGAAATAGATCGAAGCCCCTCTTCTGTGAGGAGAGATTTGATGCCGGCTCCAACCATTGTGTCATATTAGAAATCAAGATTGGGCAGTTTGGAGGCTGTTCACTGACATTAGGAGAAGGCAGTTGGCAGCAAGGTAGGTCCAGGAAGGGAATAATTGTGAGGGTCTCATGGCTAGAGTGGGGCGGGGGGTGGGGGGCGCAATCCAGGGTGATGGAGGCTTGGACTTTCCTTGCGGGGCCTAGAGCAACACTCCTGAGGGAGCCTCATCCACTACCAAAACCACTGGCATTAAAATGGCTGATTGGCGGGAACAGAGCTATTCCATTTTAACTGCTTCCCCGCCACCACTCAAGTAATGCAGCCACATTTATTACATTCCAACTACGTGCTGTAAGATTTAGGCGAAAGGTTACGTGGACTTCCAGAAGGCATTTGACAAGATGTCACATAAAAGATAAAAGTTCACAGGGTTGGGGAAATATATTAGCATGGATAGAGAATTGGCTAATGAACAGAAAACAGAGAGTCGGGATAAATGGTTCATTCTCGGGTTGGCAATTAGTAACCAGTGGGGTGCCGCAGGGATCAGTGCTGGGACCTCAAATGTTTACAATCTGTATTAACGACTTGAAAGAAGGGACCGGGTGTAACGTAACCAAGTTTGCTGACGATACAAAGATGGGAAGAAAAGCAATGTGTGAGGAGGACACAAAAAATCTGCAAAAGGACATAGACAGGCTGTGAGTGGCCAAAAATTTGGTAGATGGAGTATAATGTTGGAAAGTGTGAGGTCATGCACCTTGGCAGAAAAAAATGAAAGAGCAAGTTATTATTTAAATGGAGAAAGATTGCAAAGTGCTGCAGTACTGCGGGACCTGGGGGTACTTGTGCATGCAACACAAAAGGATAGTATGCAGGTACAGCAAGTGATCAGGAAGGCCAATGGACTCTTGGCCTTTATTGCAAAGGGGAAGGAGTATAAAAGCAGGGAAGTCTTGCTACAGTTGTACAGGGTATTGGTGAGGCCACACCTGGAATACTGCGTGCAGTTTTGGTATCCATATTTACGAAAAGATATACTTGCTTTGGAGGCAGTTCAGAGAAGTTTCACAAGGTTGATTCTGGAGATGAGGGGATTGACTTATGAGGAAAGGTTGAGTAGGTTGGGCCTCTACTCATTGGAATTCAGAAGAATGAGAGGTGATCTTATCGAAATGTATAAGATTATGAGGGGGCTTGACAAGGTGGATGCAGAGAGGTTGTTTCCACTGATAGGGGAGACTAGAACTAGAGGGCATAATCTTAGAATAAGGGGCCTCCCATTTAAAACTGAGATGAGGAGACATTTCTTCTCTCAGAGGCTTGTGGATCTACAGAATTCGCTGCCTCAGAGAGCTGTGGAAGCTGGGACATTGAATACATTTGAGACAGAAATAGACAATTTCTTAAACGATAAGGGGATAAGGGGTTATCGAGAGCAGGCAGGGAAGTGGACCTGAGTCGATGATTGGATCAGCCATGATCGTATTAAATGGCGGAGCAGGCTCGAGGGGCCATATGGCCTACTCCTGCTCCTATTTCTTATGTTCTTATATTCTTATCAGCGGAGCTCCAGAGAAGCACATAAAAGCAGTTAAAAACGGCAATTTACATAATTTCTCGGAATGTGTGGGGGGAGAGGAAGCACCAGACTCCAGCCAAAGTTACAGTGACAGACATATAAAACACCTGCAGAAATTCAGGTCCCATCTTCCAGTGTCCTCCACAGTGTACCCTTCACTTAGAAAGGTACCATTTACTTGCAACTAAGATATTTAATTTACATTGAGTCCAGTTATGGATTCTCTGCTAAAAAAATGGAGTTAACACAACATTTCTACCCATTCCATCTAGTCTTGACCCTCCTTGAAGGCAATGACTAATGCTGCTGTGTGGACCCAAGAAGGTAACCACACTCCAGTATCGTTTGTTATATGTGAAAGAAAGAAACGGAAGATTTGCATTTATATAGCGCCTTTCACAACCTCAGGAAGTCCTAAAGCACTTTACAGCCAATGAAATACTATTGGAGTGCAGTCACTGTGGTAATGTAGGAAACACGGCAGCAAATTGCACACAGCAAGCTCCCACAAACAGCAATGTGATAATGACCTGATAATCTGTTTTTGTTATGTTTTGTTCTGTTTGCATGGTTCAGTATCAAACCAACCAATGTGTTTATCAACGGAGGTATCTGGGAGGTCTACCTTGGCAAATGTTTTGTTTAAAAAAATCAATCTGCACTTAGTTTTCCTGGATATTGCTCTTGTTTACTACCCAGTGAGCCCTGCATAAACAGACATTGGGATAGACAGGACTGTGATATAATTAAATTAGAATACACATTTACTGCGACTTTTACCACCTAGAAGGACAGGGGCAGCAAGCACATGTGAACACCATCACCTCCATGTTTCCCTCCAAGTCACACACCAGCCTGACTTGGAATTATATTGCCATTTCTTCATTGTCGCTGGGTCAAAATCGTGGAACTCCCTCCCTAACAGCACTGTGGGAGTTCCTTCGCCACACGGACTGCAGTGGTTCAAGAAGGCGGCTCACCACCACCTTCTCGAGGGCAATGATGGATGGGCAATAAATGCCGGCCTTGTCAGCGACACCCACATTCCATGAATGAATTAAAAAAACATTGACACACACGCTACCCATTCCTCACTCAGCTCCTTTGAGCGAGGAGGAGACAATGGGTTGGCAGAATTTTTATTTAAAAAAAGACTTTGTTAAGTAGAAATGATTCAGTGTTGTGTACCACGTGTCCACATCGAATCACAACAACAACAACAACTTGCATTTATATAGTACCTTTAACATCGTAAAACGTCCCAAGGCCTATCACAGGAGCATTACCAAAGTATGACACCAAGCCACCTAAGAAGAAATTAGGACAGATGACCAAAGGCAGGTTTTAAGAAGCGTCTTAAAAAGGAGAAGAGAGATGTAGAGAGCTTTAGGGAGGTAATTCCAGAGCTTAGGCCAGCTGAAAGCATGGCCACCAATGTTGGAGCGATTAAAATCAGGGATGGGCAGGAAGCCAGAATTGGAAGAGCACAGGGATCATAGAATCATATCAGGTTATTCGAGTAAAAATGGTAATTGTGTGAAGATCTTTGAGACTTTTGATATGTGAGTTTTAAATGCAAGTATTTTTCGAAGGAATGCTCAGCAAGTGTGTAGCTACAATGACATAACAGGCAGCTGAGGGTGTTTTCATAAACCGGACAGCAGGCTGTACAACTATTACTACTCACTTAATGCTAGGACACAAGTAACCTATATAGGCAAGGTATGGACTGCCTGCGATTCTGTTGTTTACAGCTGAGAAAGCATCTAGAGTGCATCATTTCACTGAAATCCAGTGATTACCCTTCCTTTCCAATCCCCTCCCCTCTGCTCAACATCCCACCCCAACCATGTAGGAAAACTACTTCTGCTCAGGTGAAGGGGTTGTAAAGTAACATTTCGTGCAGAGGCTCCCATATTATCTATTTTTAATCTTTCAATACTCCTGTGAAGCGCCTTGGGATGTTTCACCATGTTAAAGGTGCTATATAAATGCAAGTTGTTTTGTTGTTGTTAGAATGACAGCCATAATAGAAGCATGGACAACTCACATGAATTAGATTGGGAGATGAAGCCGGCAGAACTTGAAGCTGGATTTAGGAGCCAGATACTGCTGTTAAGCTCCAAGGAATAAAGGGCTGGAATTTGCATTAATACCGCCACCGCCCGAACCTTAGCGGTATTCTGTTGGTTGCGTCTTTAGATATATAAAGAAAATTAAGAGATCCAGTCCTCCCTGACATTAGTCTTAACTCACTCCCACACATTATACATAGCTGCCTCTCTTGTTCTATTGAATATGAGAGAGTTTCAAAAAGACACTATGGATGAGTAGATAGAAATCATGTAACAATTACAATTTATTATTGTCCTCTTCATCTGAGCCCAGTCTTACTCGGCACTACTTCAAACGTCTTTCACACTATTGGCCTCGTCTGTGGAATATCTAATGTAACGTTCAACAATGGCCAGATTTTGCTGTAGCAGGGCATCTGCCGTTAGTTAGACTTGTTCGTGCACGTTTTAGGTTTTGACAAAAATTATGCGTTACAAGTTACTGGAAGTGCAAGCTTGAAAGTGCGAGGGAAACCGGGCATCTTGGACCTGAGTGAATGGGGCAAGCAAGTGTGAGAAATAAACAGAGAAAGATCAGAGAAGGAAGTGTGAATTAGAGTGGGTGAATTCAATGTCAAATCAGGTACAGAAAGTGAAATAAAGAAGGGGAAAAAAAGATTGGATTAAGAAAGAAAAAAATTGAGATAGAAAGAGGATTTAAAAAAAAAATTTAACTGACTTTTTTTTAAAATTGCCAACGATGAATACCTGAAGGAATGAGATTCCACACTTGTAATAGTAAATTTTTAGTTCCAAAGAGTTTGATTGCCAGTAACTTACAATGATTAGATCATGAAAAAGGGTACTTTCACTACTAATTATGAGCCCTAAATATCTGTGGTGAGCTTAGTTCATATCTATTGGCCAAATACAGCAACTTCACACCATTCACTGTACGTCAATGGTGAGGCAGACAACGAATTGTCGCTTTCGTGAAGCTAACGGTGGATATCTGTGCATCTGCGCCTCGTCTGACGTTGCTGTACCATTTACGCGTAAATAATGGTGAACGACATTAGCCTCATCGTTACTTTGACAACAAAATGCGGGCCAATAAAAGCTTTAGTGCAGTAAAATGTCCCGAAGCACTTCACTGTTCTGGCTCAGATCCATGGTGGGAGGGGAGCTGGTAAAGGTGGAATTAGGGGAAAGTGAAAAAAGCGGGATGCAAGTGGGAATAGAGGAAGCAAGGTGGAGAGGTTTAAAGTGAGAGAGAGAGAGAGAGAGAGAGAGAGTTCTAGTGTGTGGGGCTGAGATGTCTGAAACTTGTACCACTGATGGTAGAGTGGAGTCATCCTCGATTCCGAGGGACTGCCTAAGAAGGAGAGTGGAGGGCAGGAGGGGAATGCACAATGGCTCATAGTCAGAATAGCAGAGGGTGTAAGGAGGGGTGTAGGGCCTGGAAGAGGTTTGAGAGGGAGGGATTGTAGATGAGGACATGAATCTTGAAGTTAATGCAGTCAGCATGGGGAGTCACACTGAAGCAATAAGTGAGCCTGATTTGGTATGGGATAGGATGCAGTCGGTGGCAGTTTGTGTCGGGTGGAGCATGGGACAGCACTGAGAAGGCTGAAGGAGCTGGTGCAAGAGGGCAACGGCCGTGCAGAGGGCAACTGGATTGGACATCACCAAGTTCCAGGTCAGTGATTGGAGCGTGGGCAGGTACAGCAGGAGCGGCGAGGTTGGGGCACAAGAGCGGCGAGTTATCGTGGAGCATAGAAACATAGAAACATAGAAACATAGAAAATAGATGCAGGAGCAGGCCATTCAGCCCTTCTAGCCTGCACCGCCATTCAATGAGTTCATGGCTGAACATGAAACTTCAGTACCCCCTTCCTGCTTTCTCGCCATAACCCTTGATCCCCCGAGTAGTAAGGACTTCATCTAACTCCCTTTTGAATATATTTAGTGAATTGGCCTCAACTACTTTCTGTGGTAGAGAATTCCACAGGTTCACCACTCTCTGGGTGAAGAAGTTTCTCCTCATCTCGGTCCTAAATGGCTTACCCCTTATCCTCAGACTGTGACCCCTGGTTCTGGACTTCCCCAACATTGGGAACATTCTTCCTGCATCTAACCTGTCTAAACCCGTCAGAATTTTAAACGTTTCCATGAGGTCCCCTCTCATTCTTCTGAACTCCAGTGAATACAAGCCCAGTTGATCCAGTCTTTCTTGATAGGTCAGTCCCGCCATCCCGGGAATCAGTCTAGTGAATCTTCACTGCACTCCCTCAATAGCAAGAATGTCCTTCCTCAAGTTAGGAGACCAAAACTGTACACAATACTCCAGGTGTGGCCTCACCAAGGCCCTGTACAACTGTAGCAACACCTCCCTGCCCCTGTATTCAAATTCCCTCGCTATGAAGGCCAACATGCAATTTGCTTTCTTAACCGCCACCTGTACCTGCATGCTAACCTTCAATGACTGATGTACCATGACACCCAGGTCTCGTTGCACCTTCCCTTTTCCTAATCTGTCACCATTCAGATAATAGTCTGTCTCTCTGTTTTTACCACCAAAGTGGATAACCTCACATTTATCCACATTATACTTCATCTGCCATGCATTTGCCCACTCACCTAACCTATCCAAGTCACTCTGCAGCCTAATAGCATCCTCCTCGCAGCTCACACTGCCACCCAACTTAGTGTCATCCGCAAATTTGGAGATACTGCATTTAATCCCCTCGTCTAAATCATTAATGTACAATGTAAACAGCTGGGGCCCCAGCACAGAACCTTGCGGCACCCCACTAGTCACTGCCTGCCATTCTGAAAAGTACCCGTTTACTCCTACTCTTTGCTTCCTGTCTGACAACCAGTTCTCAATCCACGTCAGCACACTACCCCCAATCCCATGTGCTTTAACTTTGCACATTAATCTCTTGTGTGGGACCTTGTCGAAAGCCTTCTGAAAGTCCAAATATACCACATCAACTGGTTCTCCTTTGTCCACTTTACTGGAAACATCCTCAAAAAATTCCAGAAGATTTGTCAAGCATGATTTCCCTTTGACAAATCCATGCTGACTTGGACCTATCATGTCACCATTTTCCAGATGCACTGCTATGACATCCTTAATAATTGATTCCATCATTTTACCCACTACTGAGGTCAGGCTGACCGGTCTATAATTCTCTGTTTTCTCTCTCCCTCCTTTTTTAAAAAGTGGGGTTACATTGGCTACCCTCCACTCCATAGGAACTGATCCAGAGTCAATGGAATGTTGGAAAATGACTGTCAATGCATCCGCTATTTCCAAGGCCACCTCCTTAAGTACTCTGGGATGCAGTCTATCAGGCCCTGGGGATTTATCGGCCTTCAATCCCATCAATTTCCCCAACACAATTTCCCGACTAATAAAGATTTCCCTCAGTTCCCCCTCCTTACTCGACCCTCTGACCCCTTTTATATCCGGAAGGTTGTTTGTATCCTCCTTAGTGAATACCGAACCAAAGTACTTGTTCAATTGGTCTGACATTTCTTTGTTCCCCGTTATGACTTCCCCTGATTCTGACTGCAGGGGACCTACGTTTGTCTTTACTAACCTTTTTCTCTTTACATACCTATAGAAACTTTTGCAATCCGCCTTAATGTTCCCTGCAAGCTTCTTCTCGTACTCCATTTTCCCTGCGGTAATCAAACCCTTTGTCCTCCTCTGCTGAGTTCTAAATTTCTCCCAGTCCCCAGGTTCGCTGCTATTTCTGGCCAATTTGTATGCCACTTCCTTGGCTTTAATACTATCCCTGATTTCCCTAGATAGCCACGGTTGAGCCACCTTCCCTTTTTTATTTTTACGTCAGACAGGAATGTACAATTGTTGTAATTCATCCATGCGGTCTCTAAATGTCTGCCATTGCCCATCCACAGTCAACCCCCTAAGTATCATTCGCCAATCTATCCTAGCCAATTCACACCTCATACCTTCAAAGTTACCCTTCTTTGAGTTCTGGACCATGGTCTCTGAATTTACTGTTTCATTCTCTATCCTAATGCAGAATTCCACCATATTATGGTCACTCTTCCCCAAGGGGCCTCGCACAATGAGATTGCTAATTAATCCTCTCTCATTACACAACACCCAGTCTAAGATGGCCTCCCCCCTAGTTGGTTCCTCAACATATTGGTCTAGAAAACCATCCCTTATGCATTCCAGGAAATCCTCCTCCACCGTATTGCTTCCAGTTTGGCTAGCCCAATCTATGTGCATATTAAAGTCACCCATTATAACTGCTACACCTTTATTGCATGCACCCCTAATTTCCTGTTTGATGCCCTCCCCAACATCCCTATTACTGTTTGGAGGTCTGTACACAACTCCTACTAACGTTTTTTGCCCTTTGGTGTTCTGCAGCTCTACCCATATAGATTCCACATCATCCAAGCTAATGTCTTTCCTAACTATTGCATTAATCTCCTCTTTAACCAGCAATGCTACCCCACCTCCTTTTCCTTTTATTCTATCCTTCCTGAATGTTGAATACCCCTGAATGTTGAGTTCCCAGCCCTGATCATCCTGGAGCCACGTCTCCGTAATCCCAATCACATCATATTTGTTAACATCTATTTGCACAATTAATTCATCCACCTTATTGCGGATACTCCTTGCATTAAGACACAAAGCCTTCAGGCTTGTTTTTTTAACACCCTTTGTCCTTTTAGAATTTTGCTGTACAGTGGCCCTTTTTGTTCTTTGCCTTGGGTTTCTCTGCCCTCCACTTTTCCTCATCTCCTTTCTGTCTTTTGCTTTTGCCTCCTTTTTGTTTCCCTCTGTCTCCCTGCATTGGTTCCCATCCCCCTGCCATATTAGTTTAAATCCTCCCCAACAGCACTAGCAAACGCTCCCCCTAGGACATTGGTTCCGGTTCTGCCCAGGTGCAGACCGTCCGGTTTGTACTGGTCCCACCTCCTCCAGAACCGGTCCCAATGCCCCAGGAATTTGAATCCCTCCCTGCTGCACCACTGCTCAAGCCACGTATTCATCTGCGCTATCCTGCGATTCCTACTCTGACTATCACGTGGCACTGGTAGCAATCCCGGGATTACTACTTTTGAGGTCCTACTTTTTAATTTAGCTCCTAGCTCCTTAAATTCGTTTCGTAGGACCTCATCCCTTTTTTTATCTATGTCGTTGGTACCAATGTGCACCACAACAACTGGCTGTTCTCCCTCCCATTTCAGAATGTCCTGCACCCGCTCCGAGACATCCTTGACCCTTGCACCAGGGAGGCAACATACCATCCTGGAGTCTCGGTCGCGGCCGCAGAAACGCCTATCTATTCCCCTCACCATTGAATCCCCTATCACTATTGCTCTCCCACTCTTTTTCTTGCCCTCCTGTGCAGCAGAGCCAGCCACGGTGCCATGAACTTGGCTGCTGCTGCCCTCCCCTGATGAGTCATTCCCCTCAACAGTACTCAAAACGGTGTATCTGTTTTGCAGGGGGATGACCACAGGGGACCCCTGCACTACCTTCCTTGCACTACTCTTCCTGCTGGTCTTCCATTCCCTATCTGGCTGTGGACCCTTTCCCTGCGGTAAGACCAACTGACTAAACGTGCTATTCATGTCATTCTCAGCATCGTGGATGCTCCAGAGTGAATCCACCCTCAGCTCCAATTCCATAACGCGGACCGTCAGGAGCTTGAGATGGATACACTTCCCGCACACGTAGTCGTCAGGGACACCGGAAGCGTCCCCGAGTTCCCACATGGTACAGGAGGAGCATAACACCCGACTGAGCTCTCCTGCCATGACTGAACCCTTAGATACACTTAAATTGGCAACAACAATGTTAAAAGTTACTGACTAATATAAGAAGAAAAAAGAAAAAAGCGACGTGATCAGGGCCCAGGAGAGGCGTGAGTTCGAGGCCCAGCAGAGGCGAGGGCCCTGGGGCAGCATGGGCCAGCCACACTGCGATATGTGTGTGCATTAGGACCGTACAGCAGAGCTGGTCTCCAGTCGTCTTGGTTAATCCTTGCCACTGGACCAAGACCTAGCTCTATCAAGCCCGTGTGGTGGCTGGTGTGCAACGGCCACCACACATTAAAAAATTCCATGCACAGGCATCTTCCACCCTTTAACATGTAGTTCAGGACCTAGAATGGCAGGTCCTTCATTGAAACACCTGTGAACTCATCCCTTTTTGGTGTGGAAGCAAGTCATCCTCGATACGAGGGACTGCCTAAGAGAGAAAATGCCAGACTTACTTTGGTCCATCGACAGCAGAGAATCATTTTTGTCACGGTTCCCACTAGGTTTGCCAGACTCATTTTTATCAGAGGCCTAATGGAGAATGGTGCCAGGCGAGGTGAAAATCAGAGACTGGCCAAGCTCCAAGACTGGCGCTACAGTGACTATGCCCCAATACAGACCAAGATGAAGCCAGATAAACATCTAGAGGCTGAAGTAACACGGCTGCAGAAAGAAGCAGAAGAATAGAAGCTGTTGGACGGGTTAAATGGAAACCAAGACATGGGATGCATTTATTAGCTAGAAATCATTGTAATTTATTTTCTTCACTCTACTTTGTCTTTGAAAAGATTAATGTACTGAATAAGAATTGCCAAGGCATATATGTAGACCCTGCAGACTGGGTGGGTCAATTATGGTTACAGAAAGCTTTTTATGATATTGATTTAATAAGTTATGAGAACTGGGGAAGCATCCAGCTGTTTCATGCCATTCTTCACACACTGGCTTTTAATGTCTCGGCACAGTCAAATTCTTTTGTGCAAAAGGAATAATATTTATACATACCGCACACCAATTTTATGTTTTTCTCTATTGTAAAGTGACCTGGTACCAATTGCATCTAAAAACTAGTCAGAAACAGATCAGCTTAACCAGGTCAAATAGTACATGACAGGATTCAAAAAAGGAGGAAAGTAGGCCATAGAGATACTATGCAATGTGAAAGTCATCCTGATTATTATCTTTAATTTTTCATCCAAAATACAACCATATTGGTCAGTACTAGAGGCTAGAAAAACCAAATGATTTGGGAGCAAGATTATGTTGCGAGCTTTGATTTGGTTGAGAATTGTTGCTGCTGTGACAGCCTGGTTTTTTGTCTCCCCTACCCACACCCCCCAACCCCCTGAATAGCATTTCTGAGCTGGGTTAGATATTGGGGCTCTGCAATTCCCCTCACGTGCAGTGAGGGGGAAATTCTGGCCGGATTCCTGCTGTTAATTAATGGTTAGCAAGTTAAAAACAATGGAAGCAGAACAGATGGAAAGAAGGAAGAAAAACTTGCATTTATATGGTGCCTTTCATGAACACCGGACATTCCAAAGCACTTTACAGCCAATGAAGTATTTTTTGAAGTGAACTGACAAACTTAGCCAGGAGAAATGTAACTTAACTTAACTGTGCTTTTATACAACCCAAAATGGAGTCCCCAAACCGGCATGAACCAGCATGAGTACAGCAACTGTGAATAGCTCCTGCAGGATCCTAATGCCCGTCCAGTGAGCTGTAACAAATAAATAGAGTATGAACACAACAATGTGTAATCACTGTTGTAATGTAGGAAACACAGCAACAAATTTGCGCACAACATGCTCCCAGAAGCAGCAATGTAATAATGACCAGATAATCTGTTTTTTTTTTAAAGTGATGTTGGGTGTGGGATAAATATTGGCTAGAACACTGGGGATAACGCCCCTGCTCTTCTTCAAAACAGTGCCACAGGATCTTTAATGTCACTTGAGAGAGCAAACAGGCCTCGGTTTAACATCTCATCTGAAAGATGTTACCTCCAACAGTGCAGCACTCCCTCAGCACTGCACTGGAGTGTCAGCCTAGATTTTTGTGCTCAAATTCCTGGAGTGACACTTGAACCCACAACTTTCTGACTCAGAGGCAAGTGTGCTACCAATTGAGCCACTGGCTGACACTATAACAACAATGTGTATTTATATAGCACCTTTAACGTAGTAAAATGTCTCAAGGTGCTTCACAGGAGTGTTTAAAGACTAAACAAATACACTTGACACAGATCCACGGCAGAGGATCAAAAGCCTGGTCAAAGATTTTAAGGAGCGTCTTAAAGGAGGAAAGAGAGGTAGACAGATGGAAAGGTTTAGGGAGGGAGTTCCAGAGCTTGGGGCTCAGGCAGCTGAAGGCACAGCTGCCAATGGTTGAACAGTTATAATCAGGGATGCTCAAGAGGGCAGAATTTGAGGAGGGCAAACACTAGTACTTTATATCCTCGAGTCTCGTCGCCGAGAGCCTGCAGAAAACAAGTGCAGACAGCGGAAGGAGCGTGTGGCAAACCAGACTCCCCACCCACCCTTTCCTCCAATGACTGTCTGTCCCACCTGTGACAGAGACTGTAATTCCCATATTGGACTGTTCGGTCACCTGAGAACTCACTTTTGGAGTGGAAGCAAATCTTCCTCGATTTCGAGGGACTGCCTATGATGATGATGATATCCATGAAAAAGGAAGGGTGGATGATCTTGAATGGTGTGTGGGACCTGACAAGGAAACAGAATACCTACAGAATGGGACAAAAGCTTAACAAAATTCTTCATAGAATCAGCTTGCATCACCTTCCTATAAAAACAGAGTAAGATCTCGTAATGTGAATAGGGTTTCTCTTGCAAGCTGCACTGTGGAAGCAGACAGATTCCTCTTGTGGGACCACTTGACTCTCAACCTTGAGGGGGTGGGTGTGCGAAGCCCCATTCTAGTTGCTATGTGTAGTGACAACAAGAATTTGCATTTATATATAGTCCCTAACCCTAAAAAATGGCACAGGATATGTCACAGCGGGAATAAATAACGAAATGAACATCAAGCCATGAAGGGAAAGATTAGGATGTTTGACCAAAAGGGCTGAGATTGTAAATACATTCAGAAAGAACATCTTTACTAGGATGCTACATAGAGCAAGCAAAGTGATTCATCACCCTAGGAAAGGTATTATGTTCGTTCTGTTTCCCTCATTGATTGTCTCGCACTATCCCCAGAGAGCGGGTGAATAGATCAAGGGGGAGGAGAAGCTCCCATCTGCAGCTCCTCCTGATGGCACAGTGAAGATCAGGATTAGGTCATCAAGGGCACAAACCCAGCTCTTACTGTGCCTTGGCATAGAGCCATCCTTTTAACAACAACAAATTACATTTATATAGTGCCTTCACTGCAGTAAAACGACCCGAAGCGCTTCACAGGAGCACCTTCTAGGTGAGATATTCACATATCTGCAGTCAGCTACATTCTGGGATTTAAACAACAGGCCCTCCAGAGAAGCAAGGTCAGTGAATCTGCCATCAGGCTAAAGCCTCCTGTTCAGGAAAGTGAATACAGAGAATTAGTTCGATCTTTTGCAAAACTGCAATACGCAGCGCTGTATTTCACAGTTTGGGCCGACATGCCTGCAATAGCCAATGCCAAATGTAACAGAAAGGTAGGCCGTGCTCTCCAAAAAGGACCCAAAAATCTCCAGTACAGGTACAACGTCTGAAATCCGCCAACTTTGGGACCAAGTCTGTGCGAGTTTTTGGGTTTTGTCGGATTTCGGACCTCGCTGTTGTCGCTCCTCGCCACTCGCCCATCCTCCGATCCTCACCGATCGCCGATTCCCGCCACTCCTCGCCACCAGCCGATTCCCGCCACTCCTCGCCACCAGCCGATTCCCGCCGCTCCTCCGATCCTCACCGACCGCCGATTCCCGCCGCTCCTCCGCTCCTCGCCTCCAGCCGATTCCCGCCGCTCCTCTGCTCCTCGCCTCCAGCCGATTCCCACCGCTCCTCCGCTCCTCGCCTCCAGCCGATTCCCGCCGCTCCTCCGCTCCTCGCCTCCAGCCGATTCCCGCCGCTCCTCCGCTCCTCGCCTCCAGCCGATTCCCACCGCTCCTCGCCTCCAGCCGATTCCCGCCGCTCCTCCGCTCCTCGCCTCCAGCCGATTCCCACCGCTCCTCGCCTCCAGCCGATTCCCGCCGCTCCTCCGCTCCTCGCCACCAGCCGATTCCCGCTGCTCCTCCGCTCCTCGCCACCAGCCGATTCCCGCCGCTCCTCCGCTCCTCGCCTCCAGCCGATTCCCGCCGCTCCTCCGCTCCTCGCCTCCAGCCGATTCCCGCCGCTCCTCTGCTCCTCGCTGTCCACTAATTCTCGCCGCCCATGGCCCCCCCCGCAGCCGAATTTTTTTACCGGTCTCCTCGTCCCTCGCCGCCCGATGTTGTCATCTTGGCCACCTCAAAACTGTCCAGTTTTTGGACAATTCCGGTTTTCGGAATTGCGGATTCGGGACGATGTACCTGTATATGTTAAATTGCCCAATAAAATCTGCAGCAGGACTTTGGTCTTTTGGTTATTATTTGCTTTTGAGGGATAATTTTATGAGCCTGTGAAACTCGTGTCGAGCTTTGCTTGCTGACAATGCTTTTTGGGAAGTTTGGGCTTCTGCTGCCTATGATTTTCCGATCGTTAATGGTCGAAACATCATGGCCAGAATGTCCGATAGACCCCCTACTCATGGGTGAGGCTCCCTGCTAGTAGAACAGACACTTAAAATGACCCCCATTATCTATTACACTCCCATCAAAACTGCTGAGAAGTGTTTGCTGCTGTGTATGTGAAGGTTTACCTGGGCACTAACAGAAAGCTCTGCAGCCTACATTTATTATAGGGCAAGGAATGTCAGCAATTGATTTAATTGCATACAATGTTTTTAAGAACTAGTAGTTAAAGCAGATGACACCTGGTGGAGCACCCCTCACCACTTACCTTAAGCCGGGTCCAATTCCCTCAAGTCCCTGGCAGCAATCCTCCTGCCGCTCGAAATCCGGCTCCCTCCCAGCGGCCAGATAGTGATTCCCCGCCGGGTTCAGGCGAGTGTTTGACTTCCCACATGGAAATGAGGGCCGGGAGTTAAAATTGCCTCATGCTGACGACGTCATGGGGGCATTCCACCCAGCCTTCCCCCAGCCCACCTGATTCACCACCCCTCCCCCCCCCCCCCCCGATGTAAAATCGTTTAAAATAACTGCACACATTTCCTTGCTTAAAATCTGATCCCAGCTAAGCGAGTTGTTTTAAAGTCTATCCTTTCTGGGGTCACCATTTTTTTTCCAAGTCCTAAACCAACAAGGGTACAGAGTTGACTTTAGATATATTCTTTGCAACTGATGAAAATGTATTGAAAAATTTCAATAACCGATGCCTTCACACCATAAAACATGAGTGAGGTGAGAGACAACCGACTTTTATATCCTAATCTTTTCTTCATTTGTTTCAATGAAAAGCTGTCTTTCATGAATTCCAGTAGTATTTCAGTACTCATAATGAAAAATACTATTTTAATATTATTTGCCTTTATTTAGCACCTTATCATATCATCGAAATATCTCAAAACCCTTCACACCATAAATTATTGCTGTTTTGTAGAGAAATGTATTGCCAATCTGTACCATCAATATCCCACAAACAGTATTGTGATGCAGGACCAGAAAAGGCAGACAGGACCTCATTTTAAAGTCTCACGCAAAGGATGGACACCTCTAGCAGTGCAGCATTCCCTCAGTACTGCTCTGGATTGTCAGCCTAGACTGAGCTCAAGACGCGAGGTGGGGTTCGAAACCTCAGTTTTCTTAGAGGCAATATTACTACCAACAGAGCCAAACTGATGCTAATTAGACAGGATTATGATATATTGATTGCTCCCAGATTATGATCAGGTTTTAATTGCACACTAATGAGTTTCACGCCCCTTGTTTCCCGTTTACACCCAAATGAGTGAAACATAGAAAGTACAGAAACAATGACACGATCTTAATATTTCACTGAAGCAAGACGATTGAAGTCAACGGAAATAAAAATCGGGAGCAATGGAAAACGGGCTGCCGACTTGCTATCACCTGTTTTACACTTTCATGATCTGCCCTGCTGTGTGTTGAAAACTCCACCCTAGCTAATTTTCCACTATATAGCCTAGGGGCAAGGGGACCAATTATAACACACCCACTATCACCCTGACTAAGATCAGCTAAATCTATAAACCAGAGGAATGTTCAGGTCTGCATAGTTTGGCTAAATTTTAACTTTACAAACTGAGTCATTGGGGAGCTGAACACTAATCTCTTACTAAATGAATCTTACAGCAATGAAGGAAACCATTCGGCTCATCATACCTGTGCTGGCGCATTGGATATGCTATCCAATTAGTCCCACTCCCTCAGCTCTTGCCTCATAGCCCTGTAAAATGTTCCTTTTCAAGTGTCAGCTGTGGATCGGTGGGGAGCGCACTCGCCTCTGAGTCAGAAGGTTGTGGGTTCAAGTCCCACTCCAGGAATTTGGGCACATCAATCTAGGCTGACTCTCCAGAGCAGTGCTGAGGGAGTGCTGCACTGTCAGAGGAGCTGTCTTTCAGATGAGAAGTTAAACCGAGGCCCCGTCTGCTCTCTCAGGTGGACGTAAGAGATCCCATGGCACTATTTCGAAGAAGAGCAGGGGAGTTATCCATAGTGTGCTGGCCAATATTTATCCCCCAATCAACATAACAAAAACAGCTTATCTGGTCATTATCACATTGCTGTTTGTGGGAGCTTGCTTGTGTGCAAATTGGCTGCTGCGTTTCCCTCATTACTACAGTGACTACATTGTACATTCATTGGCTGTAACGTGCTTTGAGACGTCCGGTGGTCATGAAAGGTGCTATATAAATGCAAGTCTTTCTTTATATATTAAGTAGCCATTTAAATGGGTGAAAGAAAATCACTAGGAACCAGACAGCATTTAGTCCATTGAGCACTCATCAGCCGTTAGTTCTTCCACAAGTTATTTCTAGAAATTCATCTACAAGGAATGAATATCAAAGTGGGGATTTTGCATTAATGAGAAAGCAATTATTGGTTATTTTGGACAGACTCATTACAACCTGTTGTCAGTAGATATTGATATTGGCATGTTTCTTTCTGCTGGCTAAATACATGGTGAGACTGGAGCTCATCAACACCAGAGTTTCATGAAAATAGTTTGTTTTCTATGTGTTAATGGCCCTCTTGAGGCGCTTTGCTGAGAGAAAATTTAAAAAGACACACAATCCCAGAAGGATCCAATGAGCTGCGAGGTGGGAAGGCCCCCAGGTCGACGCCCATTCAAACACTGAGTTTCCACATCTCTGCCCAGCTGTCGGAGGACGTTCAGAGCACAGATCACTGCCCAGCTATCAAGGGAGGTGCAGGATATGAGTCGGCTGCTTCTATGCAGGGAGGGCCACGGGAACATTGAAGGGTAAGCTATCCCAGAGTAAGTGTCGCACAGCAAGTGACACATTACCTGGACCAGCGATCTGGAATCTGTTTTCCCACCTACTCTATTGACTGGGAATGGGAATGAAAAAAAAAACTTAACAGAGAGGGTGGTAAAAAATAAAATAAAAATCGAGGCAAACGCCCACTAGTTTCCTATATTTGCGAGCCAACTGCACATCATTATTTCCACAAAGGACTATTATTGATCTCTCCAAAGCTAATAGCTGCAATCAAGTAAATGAAATCCTCTTTGAAATGTCTTTTTTAAATTATAGATGAAATGATACAAATTAATTATCAACAGCTATGCAGAGGATGCATGATGTTTCCAAGCTAATCTGTTAAGTGGTCATTTAAATGGATTAATTTATCAGCTCATTACTCACTAACACAGTCTCGATGGAGTAAAAGTTTCTGGAAAGCCTGTTCCTGAAAGTGAATCCTCTGTCACTGACGGCAAGCTGCTCGCTTCTCCCGGTCACTGTTGTTGATTGCAACTGTCTTTGAGCAGTGACATAGCCGATCCTGGGCCTTGTTTATGGGCTACGGTAGTTAGAAATGACTCTAGCTTAGTCATCATGGAAACACGACCAGTCTGGCTGATTTTGAACTGAAATCACCACTTGCAGATAATGTGCCATCGTGTGATAGAAAACATAGAAACATAGAAAATAGGTGCAGGAGTAGGCCATTCGGCCCTTCCAGCCTGCACCGCCATTCAATGAGTTCATGGCTGAACATTCAACTTCAGTACCCCATTCCTGCTTTCTCGCCATACCCCTTGATCCCCCTAGTAGTAAGGACCTCATCTAACTCCTTTTTGAATAGATTTAGTGAATTGGCCTCAACAACTTTCTGTGGTAGAGAATTCCACAGGTTCACCACTCTCTGGGTGAAGAAGTTCCTCCGCATCTCGGTCCTAAATGGCTTACCCCTTATCCTTAGACTGTGACCTCTGGTTCTGGACTTCCCCAACATTGGGAACATTCTTCCTGCATCTAACCTGTCTAACCCTGTCAGAATTTTAAATGTTTCTATGAGGTCCCCTCTCATTCTTCTGAACTCCAGTGAATACAAGCCGAGTTGATCCAGTCTTTCTTGCACATGCACATGATATCATCGCTTGTCAGAAATGTGGTGAAACAGGCATCCGGGTCAGTGCAGACACTGCACGACTACAGCCAAGCCTCATAGCTGCCAAATTCTCTGAATGAAGTTTAATGACATCTTTAGAGAAGACAACAACAACTTGTATTTATACCGTGCCTTTAACATAGTGAAACGTCCCAAAGCGTACTACGCGATTAAAAAAATTTGACACTGAGCCACATAAGTAGAAGTTAACGCAGGTGACCAAAAGCTTGGTCAAAGAGGTAGGTTTGAAGGAGCGTCTTGAAGGAGGAAAGAGAGGTAGAGAGGCGGAGAGGTTTAGGCAGGGAGTTTCAGAGCTTAGGACCGAGGCAACAGAAGGCACGGCCACCAATGGTTGAGCGATTTATAATCAGCAATGCTCAGGAGGGTAGAATTAGAGGAGCGCAGACATCTCGGGGAGTTGTGGGGCTGGCTGAGATTACAGAGATAGGGAGGGGCGAGGCCATGGAGGGATTTGAAAACAAGGATGAGAATTTTGGAATTGAGGTGTTGCTTAACCGGAAGCCAATGTAGGTCAGCGAGCACAGGGGTGGTGAGTGAACGGGACTTGGTGCGAGTTAGGACACGGGCAGCCGACAGATCAAGTCCCAACGCTGTCCTCTTTAGTCTTACCCTCACTGAACCTTATCCAGAAGTTTGATGCTAAATTCACTTTTGTGCATGCTTTATTTAGCAATTGGTGCTCAGCTTTTTCAACAGCTTGTTTTTTTTTAACTTAGTATAGAAAATAACGTTAGCAATTCCAATGACATATTCCAGAACGAAAGCGAGGATAATTTCAAAATTGAAAACACAAGGGAGAAGGAGCGGAGGTAGAGAAAAATGGCAGTGAAAAAAAATTAGATGTCGCATTTTTTTTTAGTGAGTGGAAAAAACAGCCAAAACTATCAGGAGATTCATCAAAGAGAAACTCTGCAGTGCTGATTTTACAGGGGGGCCGTTTACGGTGCATGAGAGTCCCAAAGTGGGTGGTGCAAACAGCAAGACCGGGGATGTGATGGTCCAGTTAATCTTAATGGCTATGCTTCATTTATTGCCCCATTAACATCGTGGATGCTGGCAATGCCTTTTGGACAGGGGCCTACAATCCACCCTAAGCAGCTGCCTGTTTCAGGTGTTAGGTGCATTTTAATATGAAAATCAGGGTCCTAGGACTCATTGCCATTGCCATTTGAAGACCAGGCCCTCAAAACTGTCACCAAGCTCATGGACTACAGCCCTCCTGTATGACTCAGAAACATGGACCATGTACAGTAGACACCTCAAGTCGCTGGAAAAATACCACCAACGATGTCTCCGCAAGATCCTACAAATCCCCTGGGAGGACAGACGCACCAACATTAGCGTCCTCATCCAGGCCAACATCCCCAGCATTGAAGCACTGACCACACTTGATCAGCTCCGCTGGGCAGGCTACATAGTTCGCATGCCAGACACGAGACTCCCAAAGCAAGCGCTCCACTCGGAACTCGTCCACGGCAAACGAGCCAAAGGTGGACAGAGGAAACATTACAAGGACACCCTCAAAGTCTCCCTGATAAAGTGCGACATCCCCACTGACATCTGGGAGTCCCTGGCCCAAGACCGCCCTAAGTGGAAGAAGTGCATCCAGGAGGGCGCTGAGCTCCTCGAGTATCGTCGCCGAGAGCATGCAGAAATCAAGTGCAGGCAGCGGAAGGAACGTGCAGCAAATCAGGCTCCCCGCCCACCCTTCTCTTCAGCCACTGTCTGTCCCACCTGTGACAGAGACTGTGGATCTCGTATTGGACTGTACAGCCACCTAAGAACTCATGTTAAGAGTGGAAGCAAGTCTTCCTCGATTCCGAGGAACTGCCTATGATGATGATGATGAGGTCAGAACTGGATGTTCCGACCAGTTCCATGGGCAATGGCACCAAAGAGGCCCAGCGAAGGTAAGTTTGCAAATGATTTTTATGAGGGCAGGAAGAGCAGGAGTGATCCTCCTGGCCCCACAACTATAATCTGGGCACTGCCACCCTGGCACCCCCCCCCTCCCCCCCCAACCAATCCCCCACCATCTTATGCGATTGTGACCCCCCCCCCCCCCCTTGCACTTATCTAGCTGTCAGCCGTGCCAGCCCGATTATAGGCCAGCATAAACCTGGAGAGCTGCATCAGGACATGTGTTTGGTGCCTCGCAGTTTGCCGCACCGATGTAAATGAGGCCGACCCCTTAAAATCGCAGCCGGCTCATCGCTGTGGCAATACAGGCGACCTGCCAACACACCCCACTGGTCAGTCGGCCAAAAGTCCAAATCGATCCCAATGGACCAAATGGCCTCCTCTGCTATAAATATCTCACAGTTCTTTGCGAGTGGAATAGCAGTGAGGTTGGCACCAGCTTTGTGACTTGCATTGGCATTTTCTAAATTGGAGCACCAAACAAATTGCATTTATATAGCGTCTTTAATGTAGCAAACAAGTGGACAAGGGAGAACCAGTTGATGTATTTGGACTTTCAGAAGGCTTTCGACAAGGTCCCACACAAGAGATTAATGTGCAAAGTTAAAGCACATGGGATTGGGGGTAGTGTGCTGATGTGGATTGAGAACTGGTTGGCAGACAGGAAGCAAAGAGTAGGAGTAAATGAGTACTTTTCAGAATGGCAGGCAGTGACTAGTGGGGTACCGCAAGGTTCTGTGCTGGGGCCCCAGCTGTTTACATTGTACATTAATGATTTAGACGAGGGGATTAAATGTAGTATCTCCAAATTTGCGGATAACACTAAGTTGGGTGGCAGTGTGAGCTGCGAGGAGGATGCTATGAGGCTGCAGAGTAACTTGGATAGGTTAGGAGAGTGGGCAAATGCATGGCAGATGAAGTATAATGTGGATAAATGTGAGGTTATCCACTTTGGTGGTAAAAACAGAGAGACAGACTATTATCTGAATGGTGACAGATTAGGAAAAGGGGAGGTGCAACGAGACCTGGGTATCATGGTGCATCAGTCATTGAAGGTTAGCATGCAGGTACAGCAGGCGGTTAAGAAAGCAAATGGCATGTTGGCCTTCATAGCGAAAAGATTTGAGTACAGGGGCAGGGAGGTGTTACTACAGTTGTGCAGGACCTTGGTGAGGCCACACCTGGAATATTGTGTACAGTTTTGGTCTCCTAACTTGAGGAAGGACATTCTTGCTATTGAGGGAGTGCAGCGAAGGTTCACCAGACTGATTCCCGGGATGGCGGGACTGACATATCAAGAAAGATTGGATCAACTGGGCTTGTATTCACTGGAGTTCAGAAGAATGAGAGGGGATCTCATAGAAACGTTGAAAATTCTGATGGGTTTAGGCAAGTTAGATGCAGGATGAATGTTCCCAATGTTGGGGAAGTCCAGAACCAGGGGTCACGGTCTAAGGATAAGGGGTAAGCCATTTAGGACCGAGATGAGGAGAAACTTCTTTAGCCAGAGAGTGGTGAACCTGTGGAATTCTCTACCACAGAAAGTTGTTGAGGCCAATTAATTAAATATATTCAAAAAGGAGTTAGATGTAGTCCTTACTATTAGCGGGATCAAGGGGTATGGCGAGAAAGCAGGAATGGGGTACTGAAGTTGCATGTTCAGCCATGAACTCATTGAGTGGCGGTGCAGGCTAGAAGGGTTGAATGGCCTACTCCTGCACCTATTTTTTATGTTTCTATGTTTCTATTGCTCTTTTAAAAATGTTGATGCTGAGATGAAGGGATAATCTTGGGCTCCTCGTGTGGGTCACACCAGCAACGAACCTGTGTCTGAAAGGTGGCACCAGAATGCTGTAATCTTATCTCCGCTGATATGCTCACTGCTGGCGAGACTTCACACATAGTGGGGCTTCACAAAATTACCCCGCAATCAGATTCTAAATGAGGGACTACTTGAATTTTGACGGGCTGGACTATGTGTGAGGTATCTCTGTTACCCTTCATCTGGTTTCTGTGTTCAGTTCCATCAATTTGTGCGAGTCTTTTTCTCTCCCCTTCAGCATGTAAAATCGATGTGCAGATTTGTCCTGACTGCTCACGTTGCAGAGCTGTTTCATTCATGCACAACCGAGGACAAACCAAAAAATGAAAATTGGCATTGATTCTTGTGCCTGACTGCGCCTTGTGCAATGCAAACGTACTCTGCTACAGAGAGCATCAGTCAGTTATTGGTACTGCTACTAATAGTGGCTTTGAGTCATTATTTATTCACAGAATTGTTGCTGGGACTATTGCAATTTTTTGGAAACAAATAAGCATCAATTAAAAAAAATGATAACTGCATTTTTGTTGTCACAACGCTATTCTACCATAAGTTGCATGCACCTAATAGTGGCCCGGGTTTAACGGTACTTCCAACGGCGTGTGCACAACATACACCATTGGAAGCCTTCAGAAAGGCCCTGCAAGTTCCGGGTTTCTGCACGCGCTGCACATGCGCGAAAACCCAGAAATTGTGATCTGTCAAATCTCACTTGGGCAGATCCACCGTGTCCGCTGTAAATTCACCTTCGCTGGCGCAGCGTTAGGCTTTGTGCCCAGTGAATGACCACAAAACCCTTACACCTGGTAAAAGCAGGCATGAGGCCTTCTTTTACCAGCATAAGGGTTAAAATAAATGTTACAATAACATTTTTTAATGAATCAAACATTTAAAATTAGTTTAAGTAAATTTTGTCCTGTTTTAAAATGATTGGGCCCGAAACTGGTCGTTGCATAAGGTCCGCCCATTTCTCGGTGGTATGCCGACGGTGCGTTATTTCAAACTGCTGGCATACCGCCGAGACCAAAGAGGACAAAATTGGTCAATTTTTTTCGGCATTATGTCGGCGGTATGCCAACAGTCCAGATCGACTTTCTTTTTGACGGATAGTGCAGCACTGAACTCCGCATGCTTGATTTTTTTTTCTGTTTTTTTTCACAGAAGCGTTGATACCGGCAATTTCAGGGGTCAGGGGTCACCCTCGCATGTGCAGTGAGTTGAAGAGGAGGGAGAAAGAGTGAGAAGGAGCAGCAAACTAGTCGACGAGGTTAGTTTAAAAACACATTGCAGAATTAAAAATATTCATAACAATTAATAATTCTACAGTTTGAACAATAAGACATATTTTACAAAATATAATGGAAATGTTAAAAACAAAGTTGAAGCGCAGGAACATCGAAAAGGACGGGAGGTTGAGGCATTTGCCTTCGACGAGACAGAGTTAGCTGCCCTTCTCGAGCATATAACAGAGAGGTACTCCGAGTTAACGAAGGGTGGCCGTGGAAAGCCACCCCCCAAAGGAGTACAACAGGATATGCGATGAGATCGGGGAGCTGTGTCCTCCACAAGTACCATGGTACGCACCGGGGAAAGGCGCCGTAAGAGGTGGGACAACCTGGTGAGCAAAGCAAGAGTACGTAATGATTTTATTTATGTACCATGTAAATGTAGGTTCAGTGTCACACGGGTGATGTTATTTATTTTAAAGTTGCGACGACATATTCGTGCTTTCAGACAATGACAAGAGGATCAACGCAGTGTTTTTCATTGTGTGTGTGTTGTGTGTGTGTGACCCTGTGTGTCTGCGATGTTAAATGGATTGAAAATTTTACTTGCATTTACTTTACTTTCTGCAGAAGAAGACATCTGCAATAGCAGCGGATCAGTGGCGTATGGGGGGGAGGACCCACAACCCAAGAGCCATTGACTGAAATAGAGATCCGTGCCCTGTCCCTGGTCGGGGATAGCAACCGTGCCACCACCGGCATTGCAGCTGACCTACTCACACAGGATGGTCAGTTCAATACAATCCCCTGTCTGTGTTGCGGTCCTGTCATGTCATGTAATGTAACTGTAACTGTAATGTTGGTCTACTGTAATATAATGTAAGTTTATTGCACTGTAATGTTGACCTCATGTGATGCACTGCAATGTTGGGGGCATGTAACACAATCACATATGTATTGTCTGTCTGCGATATGTAATGCAGTCATCATCATTATCAGCATAGGCAGTCCCTCGAAATTGAGGAAGACTTGCTTCCACTCTAAAAGTGAGTTCTCAGGTAACTGTACAGTCCAATACAGCAATTACAGTCTCTGTCACAGGTGGGACAGACAGTGGTTGAAGGAAAGGGTGGGTGGGGAGTCTTTCCGCTGCCTCCGCTTGTTTTCTGCATGCTCTCGGCGACGAGTCTTGAGGTGCTCAGCATCGTCCCGGATGCTCTTCCTCCACTTAGGGCAGTCTTCGGCCAGGGATTCCTAGGTGTCGGTGAGGATGTTGCACTTTATCAAGGAGGCTTTGAGAGTGTCCTTGAAACTTTTCCTGAGGAAGAGAGTGTTCACAGACCAGGACCTTAAATCTGGCACCAAGCTTATGGTCTACAGGGCTGTAGTGATACCTGCCCTCCTGTATGGCTCAGAGACGTGGACCATATACAGTAGACACCTCAAATCGCTGGAGAAATACCACCAACGCTGTCCACACGATCCTACAAATCCCCTGGGAGGATAGACACACCAACGTCAATGTTCTCGATCAGGCCAACATCCCCAGCATTGAAGCACTGACCACACTCAACCAGCTCCGTTGGGCAGACCACATCGTCCGCATGCCCAACACAAGGCTCCCAAAGCAAGCGCTCTACTCGGAATTCCTACATGGCAAGCGATCCCCACTTGGACAATGCAGTACTGCAGCAGTGATTGGACATTTAAGTAAGACTGCGATAAATCACTGTATTATGTACTCATGTAACCTGACCCTTCCCTTGGTTCCAAGCATTTTTAAATGTTGTTTTTTACTTCCAGACTCGGAGGATTCAGACCACACCGACACAGACAGACCAGACGACAGACCCACTGCCTCCACCTCTGGCGTCACCCAGCCCTCTCCCGACTTCACCACTGGCAGAGATGATGAAGACGAAGAGGAAGAGGAAGTGCCGTTGATCCTGGAGGAGGTGGGAGTGGACGGAGGAGGATACACCAGCTCCATGTGGGACAGCTGGAACATCCTCCACCACTGACTCTATATTCAAGGGATTCCCCCACAGCCCCACTGATTCCACAGGACCAAGCAGTGAGCAGCGACGGAGGTTGGTGCAGAAAAGGTTGGTTGCTGCATGACAGATAGGCGTCTGGTGCATCTACCACTGGCCAATGTCAACATAGGTCGAGAGCTACTCAAGGCCATGGCTATGATCGCCAGAAACATCACGGCTCTTTCAGAATGGCAGTCAGAGGATATGTTACTGCGATGGAGTAAACTACCGACTCCGTCGAAGCTATGCGTCAAACAACAGGATCGGGACATGGCACGGAATCCCCCTGTGCCATAGTAGTCAGGCCGACAGCACATGAGGGTCGGGAGCTGCCAGCATCTTCCAGCCTTGATACCGTGCCTTCCACATCACGAGCTTCTCCTGAGGCCCCATTTATTGTGCCTGCAATGTCTGACCCCCAACGACAACAACAGCACTCGGGGTGTGGTGCTGCAAGTCGGCTTGGTACCACCACAGGGAGGTCCGGGCTCAGAGGCAGTGGGAAAGGGAAGGGTGGGAGTAAGAAAGGGGGGAATAGTCCCGAGGGTGGTGTAGCACGAGGTCGAAGTTGTGGTCGAGGACAGCAAAGGGTCTTTTGTTGTACTTGTTCATTGAATAATTGAAGTTTGATTTTTAAAGTGTATTAAAGTTGTTACATTTTTGTTAAAGCAGTTATTAAAGTTCTTAAGTAGTTTTATAGCTATAAGTTTTACAAAGTTTTAAAATTGTTGTATATTTTTGACATTTTTACATAAATGTTTGAATTGAATTTAAGCACTCTTGTACAGTGTCAAACTTTTGGGGTAACAGTCATCAGGGTCTCAAAACACAGCTCTCCACATTCAAGCAAAGCGTTCATTTATGAGCTGCTGCCATAACAATTCTGCAGTGGCATACGCTCTGCGTGCCCTCCGCTGTGGTGTTGGGGGGGGGATGGTGCCATGGATTCATCTGGAAGTTCCTCATTCTCTTTCCCCTCATTTTCCTCTTCTTCCTCCTCCATCTCCTGCACCCTCTCCCAGGTGATCCCGCAGTGCCCTGTGGCAATTCCTGTCCCTGCGTGATTGCTAAGTTATGCAACATGCAGCACACCACTGTGAACTGAGCAACCTGCTCAGGGTAGTATTGCAGCCTGCCTCCCGAGTGGTCCAAGCATCGAAAGCGCTGCTTCAGCACTCCAATTGTCTTTTCGATTATATTACGTGTGGCTATATGGCTCTTATTATATCGTTGCTCAGCAGGGGGGGTCAAGAGCCAGGTGGCGAGGCCGTACCCTTTGTCCCCCAGCATCCAGCATTTACCTTGTGGCTCAGACATCAAGAGAGCAGACATAATGCTCTCACGCAAGATGTGCGCATCATGGGTGCTCCCTGGAAAGTTGGCATTCACTGCCATTATGTGCTGTGTATGGTGGCAGACGAGCTGCACGTTGAGGGAGTGAAATCCCTTAAGGTTTGGTGCACCTTTGCCTCCTGTAATGGTGCTCGCAGGGCAATATGGGTACAGTCAACAGCACTCTGCACCTTGGGGAAGCCGGCAATGCGTGCAAAATCCTAAAGTCCTGCCACTCTGCGCGTCCCTGGTCATTGGGAAGTTTATAACTTCCATCCAGCGTGCATACAGTGCTTCGAATGCACCGATGAGTAGCGTACTGAGAAATGCAGCATATGTCCCCATTTGATGCCTGAAAAGAGCCACATACATAAAAGGAAAGTGCCGCAGTCACCTTCATCTTGACAGAGTGTGCAGTAATGTTGCTGGTACTGGGCTGCAGGTCTGCCTTAATGAGCTGGCAAATCTCATTGATCACCTCTTTTCCAAATCGCAGCCTTCAAACGCACTGTCGATCGGTCAGGTCCAAGTATGAACGCTTCGCCCTGAAAATCTTTTGCGGGTAAGGCCTCTTCTTCTTCATCGGTCTGTGATGTCCTCCAGTACCTTGATAACTCTGCTCAATAAACCTTCTCACATCTGGATCCTCCATCAGACAGGTAGTCAGCAATACAGGCTAAGATAGTACATTCTTTTTAAATCTCCAGAATATTTTTCAATTAAAAAAATATAATTAAAATGCCTTTGATCTTAATAATTTACTCAGTACCAATAAAAATACCTTTCCCACTGTAAATCGCACTGTAAAGTCACTGTTCCTCTCAGAAACACAGAGGTGCTGCTTTAGTTGACTGTTCCCGATTTCAAAATGGCGGCTCCGAGCACTACCGCCCATTCCCGCCCACCTTTTCCAGGACGGTATGCAGCTCGAGTGGTATGTCGGTGGTATGCCATGAAATTTGGACTTTTTGTGTGATCTGCGGGCGGTCCTGCACGGCGGACAGTGTGTATACCGCTCAGCGGTATGTCAATGATAAATATTCTGCCAAGCGGTATGTTGGTGATTTTTCATCAAAATCGCATTTTTGAGCAGTACACGGGCGGTATGTCGATGAATTTCAGGCCCTTTAAATTTACTTTTCAAAAAATTCAACTTTTATTTTAAATGTTTAAATAACAGGTATTTTAATTAATTTTGAACATGTGATCTTTTATTTTTATTTAAGTGGTGTGAAATTTGATTTATTCGTTGACTTCTACTATGCTCTTAGGGATTCCATACGTTAATGGAATCCCCACAAGCATCTTAGGAATCGCCCCTTTTGATTGGTTGGCCTGGTCCATGTGATCCCAGGGACGCTTGTGAACCGCATGCGCCCCTGGGATCCGCAGGCCTTTACCCAGGCCTACGCCTGCAGGCCCAGAACGGGAACAATCTGAAGCTCTGGAAACACCAGGTAAGTGTGTACTTTTACTTCAGTTCTAAGGCGTATGCAGGCAGCAAGCCTCCGACCACAATTTCCAGGCCAATATCTTAAAGCACTTTTACCATAGTGGATGGGCATGGACTGCAGATATGGTCTCCTTGCTGATGATGGCACCCCTGAATATAAAGCACCTGACCTCTTCTCAGACAGGGGCACCAGATACTCACTTCTGGCATCACTCTTGCAGCACCTGAGCTACAACATAAAAGGCCCTTTGTCAGATACAAGTTCTCTTTCTCTGGCTCCTGAGCTTTGAAAGATTTAAAGGGATTATACCCGAGGAAAGCTTTCTGCTGCTAAAGTACAGCTGTGTTTAACGTGGATTGTTACTCTGAAGCCACAAAGTCTAATTGCTGTAAAAAGGCACATCCTTACTTCAATTAGAGCTAATTGGCATTGCTGAGAGAAGTTTGTCTCTAAATTGGTTGGGAGCTGCTTGTAAACCTCCATCTCTTCACCTTGGGGATTGGCCATGTTTCTCAGGTCAGAAGAAACCAACAGGAAATGACTGGCTTTCTTTCTCTTTTGTTATACTTCTTATTATAAATAGAATCATCGAAAAATTACGACACAGAAGGAGGCCATTCGGCCCATCGTGTCCGTGCAGATCAAAAAAGAACTACCCAGCCTAATCCCACCTCCCAGCGCGAGGTCCGTAGCCCTGTAGATTATGGCTCTTTGTGCACATTTTTGAAGATCTGTAGGTTTCCTATTTGTTTACTTGTAATTTGTTACTGTTTTGTGATAAAGTGTGAAGGATGTATTGGATGCAAAACTTTCAGAAAGCTTGATAGACTGGATCAACGTTTCAAAGTAGAAAAGAACCCACATGTGTAGGTGCCTTATCATATCTCTCAGAGACATCCCAAAGCATCATCATTATATGCAGTCCCTTGACATCGAGGAAGACTTGCTTCCACTCTATGGGCCCAAGTTTCCACAAGAAAAAAAACGGGCGCCCCTCTGAGCTGGGCGCCCGTTTTTCGCGCCTACAACGGCGCCTAAAAAAATCCTCGGTATTCTCCACCTACTTACAGGTCCTGTGGCACTCGGCGCAGCCAGCACGAGCTGTGGGGGGGGCGGAGCCAGGTCCCGGCGCTGAAAACAGTGCCGGGACCTCTGCACATGCGCGCTACAGTCGGCACGCAAGTGCAGTAGCACCAGGCGCCGAACTGTGTGGGAGGGGCCCGAAGCACGCAGCCCCTAGCCCTGGCCGAATGGCCTCACTGGGGCTGCGTCAATGAGGCTCCTCCCACGGCCAGCTCCTGATCCCCGCCCGACCAGACCCGACACTCGCTCCCCCCCCCCGCCTCGACCCGAGACCCGACACCCGCTCCCCACCCACCCCAGCCCCGACCCGACACCCGCTCCCCCCCCCACCCCGACCCGAGACCCGCTCCCCCCCCCGCCCCGACCCGAGACCCGCTCCCCCCCCCCCAGCCCCGACCCGACACCCGCTTCCCCCCCCCCCAGCCTCGACCCGACACCCGCTCCCCCCCCACGCCTCGACCCGAGACCCGCTCCCCCCCCCCCCACCCCGACCCGAGACCCGCTCCCCCCCCCCCCCCCACCCCGACCCCCCGCTCCCCCCCCCGCCCCGGCCTGACACCCGCTCCCCCCCCACGCCTCGACCCGAGACCCGACACCCGCTCCCCCCCCCCCGCCTCGACCCGACACCCGCTCCCCCCCCCACGCCTCGACCCGAGACCCGCTTCCCCCCCCCCCCCCGCCCCGACCCGAGACCCGCTCCCCCCCCCCACCGAGACCCGAGACCCGACCCCCGGTTCCCCCCCCCACCCCGACCCGAGACCCGCTCCCCCCCCCCCCGCCCCGACCCGAGACCCGCTCCCCCCTCCGCCCCGACCCGAGATCCGCTCCCCCCCCTCCGCCCCGACCCGAGGCCCGTGCCCCCCCCGCCCCGACCCGACCCCCGGTTCCCCCCCCCACCCCGACCCGAGACCCGCTCCCCCCCCCTCCGCCCCGACCCGAGATCCGCTCCCCCCCCCCCCGCCCCGACCCGAGGCCCGTGCCCCCCCCGCCCCGACCCGACCCCCGCTCCCCCCCCCCGACACGACACCCGCTCCCCCCCCCCCCCGACACCCGCTCCCCCCCCGGACACCCACTCCCCCCCCCCGACACCCGCTCCCCACCCCCCCGACACCTGCTCCCCCCCCCGACACCCGCCCCCCCCGACCCGACGCCCGCTCCCCCCCCCGACCCGACGCCCGCTCCTCCCCCCCCGACCCGACACCCGCTCCCCCCTCCGACACCCGCCCCCCCCGACCCGACACCCGCTTCCCCCCCCGACCCGACACCCGCTCCCCCCCGACCTGACACCCGCTCTCCCCCCGACCCGACACCCGCTCCCCCCGACCCGACACCCGCTCCCCCGACTCGACACCCGCTCCCCCCCCGACCCCCTCCCCCTCTCCCTCCCTCTCCTCCCCTCTCCCCCCTCCCCCCCTCTCCCCCCCTCTCCCCTCTCCCTCCCTCTCCCTCCCTCCCTCTCCCCCCTCCCCCCTCCCTCCCTCCCTCTCCCCTACCCCTCCCTCCCTCTCCCTCTCCCCCCTCCCTCCCTCTCCCCCTCCCCCCTACCTCCCTCCCTCTCCCCCCTCCCTCTCCCTCTCCCTTCCTCCCTCTCCCCCTCCCTCCCTCTCCCTCCCCCCTCTCCCCCTCCCCCCTCTCCCTCTCCCCCTCTCTCCCTCTCCCTCTCCCTCTCCCTCTCCCTCTCCCTCTCCCTCTCCCTCTCCCTCTCCCTCTCTCTCTCTCTCTCTCTCTCCCTCTCCCTCTCTCTCTCTCCCTCTCCCTCCCCCCCTCTCTCTCCCTCCCTCTCTCTCTCCCCCTCCCGCTCAGCGGCACGAACGGCTGCAGAATTCTCCCTAGCTGAAGCACTTTCACACAGGTAGAAAGATGGTTTATTTAATCTTTTCTTGGCTTATAAATGTTTATTCAGGTTGGATTTATTTGTATAATATTTGTAGAAGTATAAATAAGGATTTATTGCCGAATTTAATGAGTTCCTTTCCCCCCCCTCTCCCCACCTCGTTCTGGACGCCTAATTTGTAACCTGCGCCTGATTTTTTAATGTGTAGAACAGGTTTTTTCAGTTCTACAAAAATCTTCACTGGCTCCATTCTACTTTAGTTTGGAGTACATTTTCACTGTGGAAACTTTCAAATCAGGCGTCAGTGGCCGGACACGCCCCCTTTTGAAGAAAAAATTCTGTTCTAAACTAGAACTGTTCTACCTGACTCGAACTGCAGAAAAAAAAATGTGGAGAATTGCGATTTCTAAAATAGTCCGTTCTCCACCAGTTGCTCCTAAAAATCAGGCGCGAATCATGTGGAAACTTGGGCCCTATAAGTGAGTTCTCAGATGACTGTACAGTCCAATACAGGAAGTACAGTCTCTGTCACAGGTGGGACAGACAATGGTTGAAGGAAAGGGTGGGTGGGAAGTCTGGTTTGCCGCACGCTCCTTCCGCTGTCTGCGCTTGCTTTCTGCATTCTCTCGGCGACGAGACTCGAGGTGCTCAGCGCCCTCCCGGATGCTCCTCCTCTATTTAGGGCGGTCTTGGGCCAGGGATTCCCAGGTGCCGGTGGGGATGTTGCACTTTATCAAGGAGGCTCCGCCTCCACAAGATCCTGCAAATCCACTGGGAGAATAGACGCACCAACGTCAGTGTTCTCGATCAGGCCAACATCCCCAACATCGAAGCACTGACCACACTCGACCAGCTCCGTTGGGCGGGCCACATCGTCCGCATGCCTGACACGAGACTCCCAAGGCAAGCACTCTACTCGGAACTCCTACACGGCAAGCGAGCCCCAGGTGGGCCAAGGAATCCCAAAGCACAGCAAATACAATGAATTACTCTGAAATGCAGTCACTGTTGTTATGTAAGTGAATGTTATCACTCCAGTCGATGAGGTACTCTCTATTCACTAACCTTTAAATTGCTTTGCAAGTTACTTCACCAGAAAACACTAACATTTTAATACATCAAGAGCATTTGCCCAGGTCTTTTTATTCTAGGCCTGAAATGACGCCAGATTCAATCTAGCATACAAATATATAAAACAATCCAGGAAGAGTGCAAATCCCAACCACGGCAGTTGGGGAATTTAAATTCAATTAAATAAATCTTGAATAAAATGCTAGTATCAGTAATGTATCCTGAATCATGAAACTTCCGGATTGTCTTCAAAAACTCATCTGGTTCACTAATGTCCTTAGGGAAGGAAACTACCGTCCTTACCCGGTCTGGCCTATATATGATTCCAGACCCACAGTAATGTGGTTGACTCTTAACTGCCCTCTGAAATGGCCAAGGAAGCCACTCAGTTGTATTCCAGAAGGCAGCTCAAGGGCAATTAGGGATGGACAATAAATGCTGGCTTTGCCGGTGAATGAATTAAAAAAATATATAACTCTGATCCTGATTTTGCCAATTACAGGAAGATCAGCAGTTCATATTCACTGGAGGTCAGAAGAATGAGAGGGGATCTCATAGAAACGTTTAAAATTCTGACGGGTTTAGACAGGTTAGATGCAGGAAGAATGTTCCCAATGTTGGGGAAGTCCAGAACCAGGGGTCACAGTCTAAGGATAAGGGGTAAGCCATTTAGAACCGAGATGAGGAGAAACTTCTTCACCCAGAGAGTGGTAAACCTGTGGAATTCTCTACCACAGAAAGTAGTTAAGGCCAATTCACTAAATATATTCAAAAAGGAGCTACTACTAGGGAGATCAAGGGGTAGGGCGAGAAAGCAGGAATGGGGTACTGAAGTTGCATGTTCAGCCATGAACTCATTGAATGGTGGTGCAGGCTCGAAGGGCCGAATGGCCTACTCCTGCACCTATTTTCTATGTTTCTATGTCTCTATATCACCGAATGATACAGCACAGAAGGAAGCCATTCAGCCCATAATGCCTGTGGCAGTTCTTTGAAAGAACGATCCAATTAATTCCCTCTTCAAGTATTTCCCCAATTACCCTTTTGAAAGTTATTATTGAATCTGCTTCCACCATCTTTTCAGGCAGTGCATTCCAGATCATAATCACTTGCTGCGTAATGATTTTTTTCCTCATGTCATCTCTGGTTCTTTTGCCAGTCACCTTAAATCTGTGCCCTCTGGTGACCAACCCTTCTGCCGCTGGAATCAATTTCTCCTTATTTACTCCATTAAAACTCTTCATGATTTTGAACATCTCTATTAAATCTCCCCTTAACCTTCCATGCTCTAAGGAGAACAACCCTAGTTTCTTTCATCTCTTCACATAACTGAAGTCTTTAGTCCCTGGTACAATCTCCTCTGCATCCTTTCTAAGACCTTGCTATCCTTCCTAAAGTGTGGTGCACAGAGTTAGCCACGCTACTCCACCTGGAGCCTAATGAGTGATTTATAAAGGTTTAGTACAACTTCCTTGCTTTTGTACTCAATGCCTCTATTTATAAAGCAAAGGGCCCCATATGCCTTTTCCCCCACTTTCTATCAGGGATACAATTGTATCATTCTGATTGCTGCCCCAACCGAGATAATTAAGCAAGTAGTGCTCTACTCGGAACTCCTACATGGCAAGCGAGCCCCAGGTGGGCAGAGGAAATGTTTCAAGGACACCCTCAAAGCCTCCTTGATAAAGTGCAACATCCCCACCAACACCTGGGAGCCCCTGGCCAAAGACTGTCCTAAGTGGAGGAAGAGCATCCAGGAGGGTGCTGAGTACCTCGAGTCTCATCGCCGAGAGCATGCAGAAAACAAGCGCAGGCAGCAGAAGGAGCGTGCGGCAAACCAGACTCCCCACCCACCCTTTCCTTCAACAACTGTCTGTCCCACCTGCAACAGACTATAATTCCCATATTGAACAGTACAGTCAGCTGAGAAGTCACTTTTGGAGTGGAAGCAAGTCTTCCTCGATTTTGAGGGATTGCTTATGATGATAATGAATTAGCTCAGCAGAAAAAGTGGATCAAACTGGTGCCCTTCCTAGCTGTGCATGCTTCAGCTATTCATTGGATAAACCCACTGAGCTAATGGGGACCACAAGGACTGCAGCAGTTCAAAGAGACTACCCACCATCACTCTCTCAGAGCTGGTAGGGTTGCTAACCCTCCAGTATTGCGTCAGAGTCTCCAGGAATTGAAGATTCATCTCCAGGACACTGCTGTGAGCCACCCAGGAGAAAAATCATAGGGGCATTAAAAATATATATTTTTTAATTTTCTTTGAAAACTTCAGTTATTATTTCTAAAAAAATATTGGAGATGGGCTGCTTTGACTGGCAGTCAAGAACATTCAATCGGGTAATGAAGAGCCTGTTCGCTTTCCAATTGACGTGGGAAGACGATGCACTGGTTGGTCATGTTGGGTGACCAATAGCTGCGATGCAGTTGGAGGCAAGAGGTTATGTGATGAAATCTCCAGGACTATGTGCAAACGGAGATGGTAACCCTAGCTATAAATGTGGCTTTACCAGTGTCACCCACACCTCAAGAGTAAATTTTTAAAAATGGTCTTTTTTTAAATTACCTTTCAGAACCATGTCTGTCATAGAATCATACAATTAATACAGCACAGGAAGAGGCCATTCGGCCCATCGATCCTGTGCCGGCTCTTTGGCAGAGCAATCCAATTTATCCCACTTCCCTGCTCTTTCCCCATAGCCCTGCACATTTGTTTCCCCTTGAAGCATTTATCAAATTCCCTTTTGAAAGCTGCTATTGAACCTGTTTCCACCACCCTTTCAGGCAGTGTGTTGCAGATTGCAACTTTTACGATTTATCTTTGGGATCTAATTCGTTTTTGATTGTGAACTTTTCGCCCTGTACCTGCATCAGCACAAAATATCAAAAGGTGACTCCAGTGAACGAGGAATTTCAGTTAGATTTATCTCCAGCCCCAGCCTCAATTGAATCAAGTTACTTCAGAACCAGGTTTTAAATCTGCAGACTGGCACAATTCTTCCAAATCAACATTGCTGTTACTGACCTCTCTGACTGCAGTCGCCTCTCTGCATGAAAATAAACAACAGGGCAAGTCACAATTCAGAACTTATTTATTTAACAAAATCACAATGAGAACACTTACAGGCTAAAACAAACTTCAATACTCCTTAAAGCTATAAATTCCGCATTGGTTCTTCACAGCCAAACCGTCAACTGTTAGGGTTTCTACTCTCTACATAAAAAAAGGTCAATGCAATCAAACCCAGAGTAATGTGAGTGCTTAAATATGTAATCAATCTCAGAACAAAGGGAGTTATTAAACATTCAATGACAATGAAAAACAAGTCAGATATAAATCTTTCAGGAAGTCCTACACCCTTGTCCCTGGTTATATTTATTAGGCTTCAATTATATTTATTATTATACTCTCCATCATTGGCTCCTTTTCCTCACTTACATGCTGCTGCTTGGAGACATTGGGGTAGATCTTATGATTCCATGCTGCCAGCATGGAACTTTACACACTGGGAATTACGAATTCAGCACATCCAGCAGGATTTACAGTGCTCATGGATGGAAAATCATGTGTTGCATGCTGACCTTAGTGCTCAGATACTCAATGTGCACTTCTGGTGTGCAACACTCCAAACCATGGATGTACATTTGCAACAGGGACGGTTTTTATATCTATTCTAACGTGACCAAACTTTACATCTCCCCAATATCCTAAATCCCTCGACTAGCTTTGCTTTGTCAGATTGCCTATCTGACATCGTGTCAGGGATGACTCAGAACTTTCTCCTGACTGAATATTCGTAAACCCAAGTCTGTCTCATTTGGCTCCACCAAAATCACCGTACCCGTGCCCTGGACTGCCCCGACTCCCTTTCCCTCTCTGGCTGCTTGCTGAAGCTGAACCAAATCATCTGTAATCTCTGTGTTGAGCTAAGCTGCAAACCTCATATCTTGGTCATTACCAAGAGGGCATTCTTCCACCCTCTACAGCCTTGCCAGCCTCTGTCCCTCCCCTTACGCCCATCGGAACTGAAATCTTTATCCACATTTTTGTTCCCTTTAAGACTCGACTTCTCCAACACCCTTCTCGCTGGCGCTCCAATATTCACGCGCGCTCAATTCCAATTCGTTCAAAACACTATCATCTATGCGGCTGCAAGCTGCAGCCCACCTGACCCCATTTCTGTCTACCACCATAAAGTTCAACTCCCCTATCGTCCCTGTCCTCCAGCGCGCACTGAAATCAAGAACCTTGTCCATGTCCACCCATCCCTCATGGCCTTGCATCTCCCTATCCCCCACCTCTGAAATCCCCCTGAACCCTACCTTCCAAATCAGTCCTTGTCCTCTGGTCCTCAGACTCTGTCCCCCTGAGCAGCTCTGCCCTCCAGCCTTCAGCTATCTGCACCCCACTGTGGGAATTCCTTCCCTAAACTTCTAACCTTACCTACTTTGCTCCCCACGCTTAAAGATGTCCTCAAAGGGTATTCATTATTAAAAAATGTGCCTTTGTCATCTCGCCTAACTCAGCTACTAATGCTCAGGATCTGCTGTTTCTTCTGCTTCTTGTGTCACTTTAGAAAGTTGTTATGCTGCGTTTATACCGAGGAGCACTTGCAACCTCGGCTAAGCACTTAAACGCGTGACACTTACGCAGTCAATTTGCTCCAGTTAAACTGTTCCTTCACAGAAGGTTGTGTACCTGAATTATAGTTCCCATAACATTCAACTTCCAGTTGAATAGTTGGCAAAAACATATTTTTTGTGGATTCAAAACAGAATTATCAAATGTCAACCTGAGCTAGTCTGAGATTGGACTAATCTCACGGATGCAAGCTCCAGCCCACCAGCCATTGTCTGAGTCCTTTTCTGTCTGCCAATGTACCTGGTCAATAGGCAGCATATAACTAGGCCAGCTATAGGATGTATGCTATCTTAATTTTCTTAACATTGATGTTGAAGAGGGTAAGGAAGGACTGTGGAATATAAAAGATTAATAAGACTGCGAGACTATTTTTGAGGATTGCTGGCTTGTGAACTAAAATGTAGGTAATGTCCAAAATGTTTTAAATCTGATAAACAAAACCAGTCAACCCATTAGTAGATCCAGACTGCCATGAACCAGACACATTGACCTGTGTGGGCGATTCTCTAATCCACACTGCCATTGAGAGAAGCTCTGCACTGCAGCCACCCCTCGCAAAATCTATACCCTCCAGTGTCAAAATCAAGCTTGGGTAAAGCATAGCTTAATTCAACAGTGCCCCCCGGCCCCCCCCGAAAAAAAAATACATTAAGGAAACGGATCCTTTGGAGCCAGAAATATCTGTGCATGTGACAAATGAGCTTTAGCGGGGGTTTTTTTTTTATTGCTCTTTGTTATTAAGACAAACGAGGTTAAAGCTTGAGGTCAGCTCTATATTTAATAACCGTATCCATACAGATCACGTCACTGTGTCTTCCAGTTATAGCATACTGCACAGAGTACAGGCTGTAACATTAGGCTCACTTCAGGTCATCCTGTTACATGGTTAAAGGCAAAATGAATGTAGACTTGGTATGGATCCCGTCCAAGGGCAGAAGTGAGGAGGTTGAATTCCGCTGATCCACAATATTTACAAGCTGCTACTTAATTTGAATCAGCAGTTAATTCAGACCACATCCCAATTAATGCTGTGCATGTAGATACAAATTACTCCTGCCTCAGGGCCTGTCCATCTCTCTGTCTCTGCGAATATATGTGTCTGTGTTGGTGTCTGTCTATAAATCATTCCAACAGTACAGAATAAAACTTGTACTGAGGTAATTTATACGTGGTTAATTAGCTCTAACCCTATCTGACTCTCGAGCTGCTGCCATGTCTTAGCAAGTTTACCAGTGAATAGCTCTGCCATACAGACCACGATGGTTCAGGAAAAGAAAAAAGAAAGACTTGCAATTATATCACACCTTTCATGAATACTGGACATCCCAAAGCGCTTTACAGCCAATTAAGTACTTTTTGAAGTGTCGTCACTGTTGTAATGTAGGAAACGCAGCAGCCAATTTGCACATAGCAAGCTCCCACAAACGGCAGTGTGATAATGACAAGATCATCTGTTTAATGATGTTAATTGAGAGATAAATATTGGGTGATGGTAACGGAGGTTCGGTGAATGTTTGGTGCGGAGGTGCGGCGAGTGTTTTTATGGCGGAGGAGTGGCGAGGGATCATGGTGGAGGTACGGCAAATGTTTGTAGCGGAGGAGCGGCGAGAGATCGTGGTGGAGGTGCAGCATATGAGGGTACGGGGCCCAGAAGAGGCGAAAGCCATGGGGCAGCATGGGCCAGCCCACACTGCGATATGTGTGCGCACTAGGCCCTGGTTAACCCTTGCCACTGGATAAGGGCCTAGCTCTGTCAAACCCATGTTGTGGCTGATGTGCAACGGTCACCACACGTTAAAAAAATCCACGCACAGGCATCTTCCACCCCCTCAATTGGAGTTCAGGACTGGAACATCGGGTCCTTCATTAAAACATCTGGGAACTCATGTGGAAGCAAGTCATCCTCGTTCGATGATGATGAAGAAATATTGGCTAGCACAACAGGCTAACTCCCCTGCTTTTCTTTGAAATAGTGCTTTTACGTTCATCTGAGAGAGCAAACGGGGCCTCGGTTTAATGTCTCAGCCGAAAGACGGCACCTCCGACAGTGCAGCGCTGGAGTGTCAGCCTAGACTTTTGTGCTCAAGTCTCTGGAGCGGGACTTGAACCCACAACCCTCTGACTCAGAGGCAAGGGTCCTTGAATAAACATCCTGCCCAACCTCACTGACAAGGCTTGTGCACAGATAAGGCGACTTTGGTTAAGGGACCATGGGTTGGCCAGTGCCCATGGAGCTGAAACAGAGTGAGCCTAAAGGGTGGAGAATCTTCCCCTCCAACCCCCCCACAACCCCTCCCCAGGGTGAGTTAGACTAGTGCGTTCACCTCTTTGAAACTGGATGAAAACAGATTTAGTAAAATGGATTACCCTTGGTTTGCTTTCACCTTGTACTTGTGAATCATTTCTTCCTTCTTTCAGCCAAGAGGTGACAATCTAGGTCACAGATTCCTCCACTGCTGTCACAGTATTGGCCTGCAAGGAGCATAGTTTGTGGACCTAGGTTGGTCTCCCTGGCTGTTATTCTTGCTACCAAATACTGAGTCAGTGCAAGGCATACATATTAACTGTCCCAATTTCCATTTTCTCCTCTCACCAATATGGACTTCTTGCTGAGGTAAGATTCAACAGTGTCCTTTCCCCCCACTCTGTTTTCACACAAGTGGCAGTTATTTATGCAAAAGCTTTGACGGTAAGCGTTAACAGATCCTAATAACTGTGCTGGGCATCGTGAGTCTGATCCACTCCTCATTTATCATCCATTTGGATCTTGGATAGCATTCAGGGCCAGGATCCCAGGCCAACTTTCCTCACCCTAACACAGGGTCAGAGGTGAATAATATGAAAATGCTGGAAAAACTCAGCAGGTCAGGAGAGAGAAACAGAGTTAACGTTTCAGGTAGATGACCCTTTGTCAGAACCGGAAAAAGTTAGAAATGTAACAGATTTTTAAGCAAGCATAGGGGCAGGGAAAGTGGGGAAGGGAGAAAAGAACAAAAGGGAAGGTCTATGATAGGGTGGAAGGCAGAAGAGATTAAGAGACAAAAGGGATAATGGTGCAAGGCAAAAGGAGATGGTAATGGGACAAGTTAAGAAACAAAAGATGAGTCTAAATAATGTGTAAATGGCAGAATCATCAACAGCTGCCATGAGGGGAAAACACTAGGTGCCGGGGCTATGATCTGAAATTGTTAAACTCAATGTTGAGTCCAGAAGGCTGTAAAGTTCCTGAAAGAAAGATGAGGTGCTGTTCCTCAAGCTTATCTCTCCGAGGACGGAGAGATCAGAGTGGGAGCAGAGCAGGAAATTAAAGTGACAGGCGACCGGAAGCTCGGGGTCATGCTTACGGACTGAATGGAGGTGTTCCGCAAAGTGGTCACCCAATCTGCGTTTGGTCTCCCCAATGTCGAGGAGACTGTATCGTGAGCAGTGAACACAGTGTCATAAAATCATAGAATGGTTACAGCATGGAAGAAGGCCATTTGACCCATCGCGCCCATGCCGACAATCTGCAAGAGCACCTCAGCTGGTCCCACTCCCCCATCTTTTCCTCGTAGCCCTGCAAATGTTTTCTTTCAGGTACTTATCCAACTCCCTTTTGAAAGCCGTGATTGAATCTGCCTCCATCACACTTTCAGACAGTGCATTCCAGATCCTAACCACTCACTGTGTACAAAAGTTTTTTCTTATGTCGTCTTTGGTTCTTTTGCCAATCACCTTAAATCTGTGTCGTCTGGTTCTCGACCCGTCCGCCAATGGGAACAGTTTCTCTCTACTCTGTTCAGACCCTTCATGATTTTGAACACCTCAATCAAATCTCCTCTCAATCTTCTCTGCTCCAAGGAGAACAACCCCAGCTTCTCCAGTCTATCCACGTCACAGAAATCCCTCATCCCTGGAACCATTCTCATAAATCTTTTCCTCTAAGGCCTTCACATCCATTATGGAGGATTGGACACAATACTCCAGTTGAGGCCGAACCAGTGTTTTATATTGGTTCATCATAATTTCCTCGCTTTTGTACTCTATGGGCTAGAAATTCTGTTTTTTGGCCGTAACGGTCATTTTTCGCCAAAAGTACCGCTAATCACACCGCCATTTATTAAAGGCCTAAGTTTCATCACAAAATCTGGCCAGCATTAAAAATCGACGTTGCATGAGAATTCGCGGCGGAAACCGCGGTTCTCGCCAACTTTAGTCCGAGGCCGATTACCGCTAAAAGACACGCCTTGGGAGGGGGGGAAAACACAAAAAAAATTGCAAAAAAAAAAATTTTAAATCACAACACATTGACAGGACACTTATTTAGCGAATTGCTGAAAAAGAATTACAAAATAAAAAACTTTAACTGACCTTTTTTTGCAGGTCTTCATACTTACTGTTGTTTCTGGGACTGCAACCCAGATTTTTCTCGGGCGTTTTTTTCCGCCCAGAATATGGGTGCGCCAAAAGACCAATTTAAAGTGATAGCGGTTTTTTCACCGCCGGCGCAAGACTTTGGCCAAATTAGCGGATCACCATTTTCCACCAAAAACAGCGAAATATCGCCAAAAAAAACGGGCGCACGGCTGAGGAATTTCCAGCCCTATACCTCTATTCATGAAACCCAAGATCCTGTAAACTTTTTAACTGCTTTTGTCATCTTCAACGATTTGTGCACATATACCCCTAGGTCTCTTTGTTCATGCACCCACTTTAGAGTTGTACCCTTTAGTTTATTTCCTCTTATTATTTATACCAAATGTATCACTTCACACTTTTCTGCCTTAAATTTAAGCTGCCACTTGTCTGCCCATTCCACCAGTCTGTCTATGTCTTATTGAAATTTATCACTGTCCTTCTCACTGTTCACTATACTTCCAAGTTTTGTGTCATCTGCAAATTTTGAAATTGTACCCTGCACACCCACATCCAAATCATTAATATATATCAAGAAAAGCAGTGGTCCTAGTATTGACCCCTGTGGCACACCACTGTATACTTTCCTCCAGTCCGAAAACCAACCGTTCACCACTATTCTGTTTCCTGTCATTTAGCCAATTTCGTATCCATGCTGCCACTTTTATTCCATGGGCTTCAACTTTGTTGGCAAGCCTATTATGCGGCACTTTGTCGAACTCCATGTGCACCATGTCAACCGCATTGTCTTCATCAACCCTCTCTGTTACCTCATCAAAAAACTCCATCAAGTTGGTTGAACACGATTTGCCACGAACAAATCTGTGAAAGCTTTCCTTACTAAATCCACACTTGTCCAAGTGACTGTTAATTTTGTCCCTAATATTTTTTCTAAAAGCTTCCCCACTACCGATGTTAAACTAACTGACCGATAGATGCAGGGTTTATCTTTTTTTGAACAAGGGTGTAACATTTGCAATTCTCCAGTCCTCTAGCACCACCCGTTTCTAAGGAGGATTGGAAGATTATGGCCAGTATCTCCGCGATTTCTTTCTTCACTTCTCTCAGCATCCTAGGATGCATCCCATCTGGTCCAGGTGACTTATCTTCTTTAAGTACAGCCAGCCTTTCTAGTACCTCGTCTTTATCAATTCTTATCCCATCCAATATCTCCTCTACCTCCTCCTTCACTATGTCTATGGCAGCATCTTCTTCCTTGGTGAAGACAGATGCAAAGTACTCATTTAGTACCTCAGCCATACCCTCTGCCTCCATGCATAGGTCTCCTTTTTGGTCCCTGATCAGTCCCACCTCTCCTCTTACTACCCATTTACTATTTATATGCCTATAGAAGACTTTTACATTACCATTTTATGTTAGCTGCCATTCTATCCTCATACCGTCTCTTTGCCCCCCTTATTTTCTTTTTCACTTCTCCTCTGAACTTCCTATATTTATCCTGATTCTCAGATGTATTCGCAACCTGATATCTGACAAACGCGCTCTTTTTCTGCTTCATTTTACTCTCTATCTCTTTTGTCATCGAGGGAGCTCTGACTTTAGTTGCCCTGCCTTTCCCCCCCTAGTGGGAATGGACCTCGACTACACCAGAACTATTTCCTCTTTAAAGGCAGCCATTGATCCACTACAGTTTTGCCTGCCAATCTTTGATTACAATTTAGCCGGATCAGATCTGTTCTATTCCCACTGAAATTCGCCTTCCTCCAATTAAGTATTTTTACTCTCCATTGCTCCCTGTTCTTTTCCATAGCTAATCTAAACCTTATGATACAAGATCACTCTTCCCTAAATGTTCACCAACTGACACTTGCTCCACTTGACTTACTTCATTCCCCAGAACCAGATCCAACCATGCCTCCTTCCTCATTGGGCCGGAAACATATTGATCAAGAAAGTTCTCCTGGACACACTTCAGAAATTCTGCCCCCTCTCTGCCCTATTATTATTGCAGTCTATATTAGGATAGTTGAAGTCCCCCATTATCACTACGTTATAGTTCTTGTATCTCTCTGTAATTTCTCTGCAAAATTGCTCCTCAATATTTTTCTCACTACTTCGTGGCCTATCGAATACACCTAGTAGTGTAATGGCACCTCTATTATTTCTTAACTCTAGCCATTTAGATTCTGTCCTTGACCACTCCAGGACATCCTCTCTCTCCAGCACTGTAACATTCTTCTCAACCAATACTTCCACACCATTTCCTATCTTTCCTTCCCTATCTTTCCTAAACACCCTATATCCAGGAATATTAATGCCCAATCCTGCCCTATTTTAAGCCAGGTCTCCGCTATTGCCACAACATCATATTACTTTGTGGCTATTTGCACCTGCAGCTCACCACTCCTTGTTTACTATGCTTTGTGCATTCACTTACATACACTGTACACCTATCTTAGACCATCCTGTGTTCTCTCTCAGTCTGCCCCCACCTAATACCTTACTATTTCTTACTTTAGTGCTATCCATCTCTCCCAATCCTTTGTGTCCTTTGTTTCTCCTTTCTAATGCTACATCCTGGTGCCCACCCCCCCTGCCAACTTAGTTTAAACCCTCCCCAACAACACTAGCAAACCTCCCCGCGAGGATATTGGTACAAGTTCTGTTGAGGCGCAAACCATCCGGCCTGTACAAGTTCCACCTCCCCCTGAACTGAACCCAATGCCCCAGGAATCTAAAGCCCTCCCTCCTGCACTATCTCTCCAGCCATGCATTCATCTGCTCTATCCTCCTATTTCTATACTCACTCGTGTGTGGCATCGGGAGTAATCCAGAGATTACTATCTTTGAAGTCCTGCTTTTTAATCTCTTTCCTAGCTTCCTAAAATCTGGCCTCAGGACCTCAGCCCTCTTTCTACCTATGTCATTGGGACCAGTATGGACCACGACCTCTGGCTGTTCACTCTCCCCCCTCAGAAGTACAAGCTAATTGTTGTTTCACCTGGAAGGAGTGTTTGGGACACTGGACGGTGGGAAGGGAAAAGATAAAAGGGCAGGTGTTTCATCTCCTGTGCTTGCATGGGAAGGTGTCGTGGGAAGGGGAGGGGGTGCTGGGGGTGATTAAGTAGTGGACCAGGGTGTCGTGTAAGGAGGGGTCCCTTCAGAATGCTGAAAGGGGAGGGGAAGATGTGTTTGGTGGTGGGATCACGCTGGAGGTGGCAGAAATGGCGGAGAATGATCTGTTGAATGTGGAGTCTGGTGGGATGAAAGGTGAGGACAAGGGGAATCCTGTCATGGTTCTGGGAGAGAAGTGAGGGGGTGAGCAGAAGAGCAGGAAATAGAATGGATGTGGTCAAGGGCCATGTGAACCATGGTAGAGGGGAATACTCAGTTGAGGGAAAAGGAAGACATATCGAAAGCACTAGTGTGGAAGGTGGCATCATCAGAACAGATGTGACAGAGACGGAGAAACTAGAAGAATGGAATGGAGTCCTTACAGGAAGTGGGGTAGAAGGAAGTGTAGTCCAGGTAGCTGTGGGAGTCATTGGGTTTATAGTGAATGTTTGTCAATAACCTTTCCCCAGAAATGGAGACAGAGAAGTTGAGGAAGGGAAGGGAAGAGTCGGAGATGGACCATGTGAAGGTGAGGGAAGGGTGGAAATTGGAAACAAAGTGAATGAAATTTTCTAGTTCAGGGTAAGATCAGGAAACGGCACCGATACAGTCATCAATGTACCGGAAAAAAGAGGTGAGGGAGAGGACCTGCATGGGACCGGAACAAAAAATGTTCCACATATCCCACGAAAAGGCAGGCATAGCTAGGACCCATGTGGGTTCCCTAAGAACACCTTTAATTTGGAGGAAGTGAGTGGAGTCAAAGGAGAAGTTGTTCAATGTGGGAACAAGTTCAGCCAGACGGAGGAGGATGGTGGTGGATGGGGACTGGTTGGGCCTCTGTTCAAGGAAGAAGCGGAGCACCCTCATGCCATCCTGGTGGGGGATGGAGGTGTAGAGGGATTGGACGACCATAGTGAAAAGGAGAGCGTTGGGGCCAGGAAACTGGAAACTGTTAAAGTGGCGGAGGGCATCGGAAGAGTCGCGAATATAGGTGGGAAAAGAATAATAGCATCCTGACTGGTTGAGACTTAGATAACCCAGGCACAGACAAAAACCCAACCGGGGGAATTTCTGGTCTGTATGGCTTTATCATGGTGCTTCCACAATCCATTTGATCACTGACCTATCATGGTGCTTCCACAATCTGCATTTATACTGCCTTATTTTGAGCTCCAATTTATACTCTGTGCCCATTCTTTATTGGGGGGACAGAAAATGAAGAAATATATCCATATAATAAATATTTTAAACAGCTTCCCCTGCTTGAAGCAATACCTCCCTCGTTCCCTGGAAATGTATCAATTCACTTGAATCAATCATTCTCTAACATCCATCCCGCCCGGCCCCCCATGTTATTATCCTGCCTTGTCTCCTTCCCTACCCCATATCATGACTTATCCCACTTCCATCTCTCACTATTTCCTCCCCTTGCTGCAATCCTGCAAGTTCTCCTCCTTGCCCCTGTTGTTTCAGATTGTCCTTCATAATATGTGCACTCAACAATCAAGTCCAAACCAATGAAACTCCCAAATGGAAGAGAGACAAGTTAGAATGACAATTAAGCTAGGAACGCCCCTGGTTGCGACACTGGCTTGATTTTTGGCTGCCATCCGATCCATGCTGCTCTGTAGAGCACTCTGCTGGGATCACCTGTGAAAGCTGGCGGTCCGAGCTGTAGCGCCTGCAGCAAGGTAAGTAATGTCGACCTCAGGTAAGTGTGATTGTATTTTTTTTTTGCGATTTATGTTGTGCTGGTGTGAGTTATTTATTGGGAATGTTTTTGGTGGGTTTTCTTCAGGTTTCTTTCCCCCCAGGCTTCTGGTAGAGCTCTCCGAGGCCGGCTCTTTAGCTCGGGAATTTCAGTTGCTCAGCTGGCCTAGCACCCTAAAAGAGATGTGTAACGCCTCCCTTAGCACTCCGCCCCACACTCCGGGCCCAGCTGATGAATTTTGATGACTGAGGTGCAAACTGTTCCCGGGTGCAAACTTTCCCGCCCCGCCGCCATTACCGCCCCAAAATGAGCAGAATCAAAAATCCAGCCCTTCGTTCCTAACAAGTAAATGCCCTGTTCTTCACAAAATTACATTACAACATCGACTGTACTTCAAAAGTTCATTGGCTATGAACTGCTTTGGAACATTCTGTGGATGTGAAAGGCGCTATGTAAATGCAAGTTCTTTTTCCTTTCTTTTAAAATATTATTGACTTATTAAGCATTCAGTTAAGTTTACCCAATGGCCCAGTCGGTAAAGGCACTGTTATGATTTTTTTTCTTGTGCCCGACACAAAGCCTACTCCTTTGCTTCCTATGAACTGAAATTATACATTGGTGCACAAAGTTAAGTGGGGTAACATGCTGTGGGTGAACAATAGATCTCCTTGTTGTCTCAGAATTTGCGTACATGATTTCTGCTACACATCCATTTCATGATTATCAGTTGTGATGGAAAATTTTGTAACACGCGAAACTACCAAAGAGATTTATTCACACAGTCATTTACAGAAGCAAGCAGTGACAGCAAGATGTTGCAGTCAGTCCAAAATAACATGATGGCTTTGAAACCCCTCCTGAAAAGGAATAAACAGACAAGCCCTTCAGCTGAGTTCATTTGATTTACTTTCCTTTGAGATTTTTCTAAAGAAAGACAGACAAATGCTTCTTGCAAGGGGAGTAGCTGTCAGATCCTGACCAGCTACAGCCTTCCTTGGAGTTACATGGCCCTTGATACATATGGAACTGCGAAAAGCCTCCATGCCAGTTGCAGTAAGGTCACAGCAGTAACTAACTGGTGGATCAAAAGTATCAGATTTTTAAATCCATAAAATCACCCTTGTTGGAAAGTGTGCGTGCGTGGACACTGGGAGAGGATCGAATCAAGCATGGCTGGCAGGAGGGGAACAGAGACCTCTTGTTAACAAAGTTTATTTTAGTCACTGATCTAAGAAGTGCTTATCTTAATATATGGTCCAACCCCAACCACAGGCTTAAATATCCACTCCCTCCAACGTGGCTGCAGTGTGTACTACCTACAGGATGCAATGCAGCAACTCACCAAAAACTGCTTCAACAGCAACTCCCAAACCCACGACCTCCACCACCTAGAAGGACATAGAAACATAGAAACATAGAAAATAGGTGCAGGAGTAGGCCATTTGGCCCTTCGAGCCTGCAACACCATTCAATATGATCATGGCTGATCATGCAACTACAGCACCCATTCCTGCTTTCTCTCCATACCCCTTGATCCCTTTAGACGTAAGGGGTACATCTAACTCCCTTTTGAATATATCTAATGAACTGGCCTCAACAACTTTCTGTGGTAGAGAATTCCACAGGTTCACAATTCTTTGAGTGAAGAAGTTTCTCCTGGACATGGACAGCAGTTGAATGAGAACATCATCAGCTCCAAGTCGCATACCATCCTGACTTGAACATAATATCGCCGTTTCTTCATTGTCGTTGGGTCAAAATCGTGGAACTCCCTACCTACCAGCATTGCAGGTGGAAGCTTCACTACATGGACTGCAGTGGTTCAAGAAGGTGGCCCATTATCATCTTCTCAAGGGCAATTAAGGATGGGCACTAAATGTCAGCCTTGCCAGTGATGCCTTCATACCAAAGAATGATGATAAGTACTGCAATCCAGGCTTAATTGAATTTGAGCGGGTTTGTTAGACAGACAAATGGGAGCTTTGTTAGGTTTGGCTTGGTTATTTTTTCCTACAACAGCGGAATGGAAATTTGGAACAAGCTGGGAAAGATTCACCATCAGTATTGACTCAAACTGCATGGGAGGTTCTTTAGTTTGTGTATCCTGTCCAACCTTATCATGAACAGAGAGTCGGGATAAATGGTTCTCTCTCTCGTTGGCAACCAGTAACTAGTGGGGTGCCGCAGGGATCAGTGCTGGGACCCCAACTATTTACAATCTATATTAATGACTTGGAAGAAGAGACTGAGTGTAATGTAGCTAAGCTTGCTGATGATACAAAGATGGGAGGAAAAGCAATGTGTTAGGAGGACACAAAAAATCTACAAAAGGACATAGACAGGCTAAGCGAGTGGGCAAAAATTTTGCAGCTGGAGTATAATGTTGGAAAGTGTGAGGTCATGCACTTTGGCAGAAAAAAATCAAAGAGCAAGTTATTATTTAAATGGAGAAAGATTGCAAAGTGCTGCAGTACAGTGGGACCTGGGGGTACTTGTACATGAAATACAAAAGGATAGTATGCAGGTACAGCAAGTGATCAGGAAGGCAATGGTATCTTGGCCTTTATTGCAAAGGAGATGGAGTATAAAAACAGGTAAGTCTTGCTACAGCTATATAAGGTTTTGGTGAGGCCACACCTGGAATACTGCATGCAGCTTTGCTTTCCATATTTACAAAAGGATATACTTGCTTTGGAGGCAGTTCAGAGAAGGTTCACGAGGTTGATTCCAGGATGAGGGGGTTGACTTATGAGGAAAGGTTGAGTAGGTTGGGCCTCTACTCATTGGAATTCAGAAGATTGGAACATATAAGATTATGAGGGGGCTTGACAAGGTGGATGCAGAGAGGATGTTTCCACTGATGGGGAGACTAAAACTAGAGGGCACAATCCTAGAATAAGGGGCCATAGAAACATAGAAACATAGAAAATAGGTGGAGGAGTAGGCCATTCGGCCCCGAGCCTGCACCACCATTCAATAAGATCATGGCTGATCATTCCCTCAGTATCCCTGTCTTGCTTTCTCTCCATACCCCTTGATCCCCTTAGCCGTAAGAGCCATATCTAACTCCCTCTTGAATATATCCAATGAACTGGCATCAACAACTCTCTTCAGCAGGGAATTCCACAGGTTAACAACTCTCTGAGTGAAGAAGTTTCTCCTCATCTCAGTCCTAAATGGCCTACCCCTTATCCGAAGACTGTGTCCCCTGGTTCTGGACTTCCCAACATCGGGAACATTCTACCCGCATCTAACCTGTCCCGTCCCGACAGAATCTTTTAAGTTTCTATGAGATCCCCTCTCATCCTTCTAAACTCCAGTGTATAAAGGCCCAGTTGATCCAGTCTCTCCTCATATGTCAGTCCTGCCATCCCGGGAATCAGTCGAGTGAACCTTCGCTGCACTCCCTGAATAGCAAGAACTTCCTTCCTCAGATTAGGAGACCAAAACTGAGCACAATATTCCAGGTGAGGCCTCACCAAGGCCCTGCACAACTCAGATCAGCCATGATCTTATTGAATGGCGGAGCAGGCTCGAGGGGCCATATGGCCTACTCCTGTTCCTATTTCTTATGTTCTTATGTTCTTATGAAGCAATTTCAAATTGAATTGAGGAGGGACTGTGACTAGTCTCTGCATCTTGTAGTTTGATTTTAATTTTAATTGATTTTATCCTTGTTTTCAAATCCCTCCATGGCCTCATCCCTCCCTATCTCTGTAATCTCCTCCAGACCCACAACCACCCGAGATATCTGCGCTCCTGTAATTCTGCCCTCTTGAGCATTTCTGATTATAATCGCTCAACCATTGGTGGCCGTGCCTTTTGTTGCCTAGGCCCCAAGCTCTGGAACTCCTTGCTTAAACCTCTCCGCCTCTCCACCTCTCTTTCCTCCTTTAAGACGCTCCTTGAAACTTAGCTCTGTGACCAGGCTTTTGATCACCTGCCCCCATTTCTCCTTATATGGCTCGGTGTCAATTTTTTTATCTTATAATGCTCTTGCGAAGCGCCTTGGGACGTTTTATTACTTTAAAGGTGCTATATAAATACAAGTTGTTGTCGGTGGTTCTTTTTGCAGGTTGAGGTAAAGAATGTCGGTGCTGAGAGACAGAATGTTTTGTTTACTCTTTGGCACTCAGTGACAGTATCAAACATTCGCAGGATGGGTACAGCATGGCTTACATGCCAGTTAAGGATCAACTTTATTGTGCCACTCTTACATATCCATTTCCCTCATCAACCAGCCTTGTGCACTTGCTGAATTAGACTGCCAACATAACGGCAAATGCAAATCAGGGCAGAATTATGTTCAGTTTTGTGCCTTATGTTCATGCAGAGCAGCAACTTGGGGAAAATTCATTTCACTCGGGATTCTGCATAGAGAGAGTGGGGCTCATTTTCACTTTGTGCAATAGAATAAATGGATGTTAGCAAATTGGCAGCCCGTTTTACATCTGCTGAATCGTGAGGGATGTAAAACGGGCTGTCGATTCTCTATCACCCATTGTACACTACCGCACATAAGTCAAAATTACCCCTGGAGACAGTCAGAGACACAGAGAGATTATTTTTCATCCATTAAACTGGACTGGTCATGAAGTCAGATTTCAGAAGCAAAGGGAAAGTTTGTCTATCCACTGCAGCACTGTTCTCCACAGACTTGGTCATACAATGTGTCATTTCATTGCTGATTGGATGAAAGTTATGCTGACAACTGTCACAATGAAAAGTCAAACCCAACAACAACAACAACTTGCATTTATATGGTGCCTTTAATGTAGTAAAACCTCCCAAGGCACTTCACAGGAGAGTTGTCATTCAAATTTGACAGCGAACCAGATAAGGAGATATTAGAACAGATGTCAAAGGAGGAAAGAGAGGTAGAGAGGCGGAGAGGTTTAGGGAGGGAATTCCAGAGCTTAGGGCAATAAGCAACCAACATCCAATTTCCGCACAGACTTTGCACCTTAACCATCTGCATATACTTCCCCTTTTCCACTGCTTTCTTACATTGAGCCATGGGCAGCAAGTGAAGGCACAACTATGTGCAATAAATCTAAGTGGCTGGCTGCAAGTCCTTACATGGCAGATCCAAGTAATGTGGATTGAGCACTAATAAATCTATCTTAATTATCAGCATAAAAACAAAACTCTGGGGATAATTAACATTTGAAACACAGCACTGAGTAACATGTTCAAATTGTGGTCAATAGTCGTAACTCATTACTTGGTATATTCGAAGAGCTGTCTCAAGAGGTACTATTTATTTTCAAGTTTTGTAGCTATTTTTAATGATAGCTATTGTGTTATCACTCAACAACCTTAGATGATATGAGCCATATTACGTTTTAATTGCTCTATGTTTATAGATTGAGTAATCATCATCATAGGCAATCCCTCGAAATCGAGGAAGACTTGTTTCCACTCTAAAAGTGAGTTTCTCAGGTGACTGTACAGTGCAATACGGGAATTACAGTCTCTGTCACAGGTGGGACAGGCAGTCATTGAAGGAAAGGGTGGGTGGGGAGTCTGCTTTTCCTCACGCTCCTTCTGCTGTCTGCGTTTGGTTTCTGCATGCTCTTGGCGATGAGACTCGAGGTGCTCAGCGCCCTCCCGGATGCTCTTCCTGCAATTAGGGCGGTCTTGGGCCAGGGATTCCCAGGTGCCGGTGGGGATGTTGCACTTTCTCAAGGAGGCTTTGAGGGTGTCCTTGAAACATTTCCTCTGCCCACCTGGGGCTCGCTTGCCGTGTAGGAGTTCCGAGTAGAGCGCTTGCTTTGGGAATCTCGTGTCAGGCATGCGGACGATGTGGCCTGCCCAACGGAACTGGTCGAGTGCATCCGTATGCCCGACACGAGATTGAATAATAATACCCAGTATGTGATAAGTTAACAGGTTTCACTCAGGGTGGCAGTTGAGGTGCTAGAACTGGCCTCAGCACAATGGGTGAGTGAGTGAGAAAATAATGCAAGGGTCACATTCCTAACGTCTATTGAGTGGCTTCTGTTAGAATGAGTGTGCAAGGCCATCGATTGAGGACAAGATTCTACGGTTACCATTTTTGTTTTCAAATGTTCTCCTGTCTTGACCTGATAGCTGTGCTTCTCATGGGGACATTGTTCCCCTGGTGTTGGCAGCCCGTTCTGTGCCTTGTTCAACTGGTCATCCTTCATGTTGGAGCCCAAACAATAAATTTAATTTGGCTTTTGACTCAGCGGGCTGGTCAATCACACACAATCCTGTAGATGTTAGGAATGTGACCCTTGCATTATTTTCTCACTCACTCACCCACTGTGCTGTTCTAGCACCTCAACTGCCACCCCAACTGAAACCTGTTAACTTATCACATACTGGGAATCAAATCAGGAACATTCCTACTCTGTATTACTGACTAGGGCATTAGAAAAAGTTTTGACCTGCTAAAGCACGGGGAATGTACTGTTTTATTTATTTGTTCTTGGGTTGTGAGCAATACTAGTAAGGTCATCCCTAGTTTCCCTGAAAACCGCTGGGTGCTTTATCTCCCACAGATGTGTTAACTAGGAAATTCCAGGATTCTGACCCAGCGACGATGAAGGAATGGCGCTATATGTACAAGACAAGATGGCGGTGACCTGGAGGGGAAATTAACAGTGATGGTGTTCCCACAACATTGCTGCATTTAAACACACTAAAATTGGTTCAGTTTCGAGAGAGTTCAAATCAAGATGATAACACTCTGTCAAACTCAAACCCAGATTTGCTCTGTTGAATTTGCAATCTGAATTGCAGCAGTGAGTTTAAGGTCAAAAGTTTCTATCGACTCAAAACAGGAAGATTAGATTGGAATGGTTGAAATCAGCAAAGTATACTATTATGTAAATACCAACCAGTGCTGTAAACATATTATTGGCTTTGATTGCAAATTTCTGCTTTCATCATCTGCTAATTCTCACTGGCTAAATCTGCTGATACATTTTAAATAATTTACCTGACAATTTACATATTGAACGGGCAGCATTCACTGGAAAATATCAAGCAAAACTAACTCAGTCAGTTCTTGTTAAGTATACTAGTGGCCAAGAGTTTCTGTTTCAGGTGCAATTGGTGATCCATATGCAAATTGCACTCAAAATGGCATTATAACTTTTTTGTTCAAGTTTCTGCTCAAATTCATTTACCTATCGGCAAACGTAAAAATCTGCCATTAACCAGCGCTATCGGGAAGTGTTTTAGACTATGAATTTTTTTGTAAATGTTTGCATTAAAAAATATTCCTTGATATATTTAAGAGTGGTAACCTGATGCAGTTTTATTAATACAGCTCCAAATTGGTTTATCATAAAAAAAATAAGCAATTTTAATCAATGTCTAGTCCACCACCAGTGAGTAACTTGATTTTTAAATAGAAAGAAACAAAGAAAGAAAGAACGAGAGACTTGCATTTATATAGCAACTTTCACAACCATCGGATGTCCCAAAGCACTTTACAGCCAATGAGGTACTTTTTGAAGTGGAGTCACTGTTGTAATGTAGGAAACGTGGCAGCCAATTTGTGCACAGCAAGCTCCCACAAAGAGCAATGTGATAATGACCAGATAATCTGTTTTAATGATGTTGGTTGAGGGGTAAATATTGGCCGGGACATCAGGGAGAGCTCCCCTGCTCTTCTTTAAAATAGTACCATGGGATCTTTTATGGCCACCTGAGAGAGCAGACAGTTTAACATCTCATTTGAAAGATGGCACCTCCGACAGTGCAGCATTCCCTCAGCACTGCACTGGAGTGTCAGCCTAGATTTTTGTGCTCAAGTCTCTGGAGCGGGACTAGAACCCACAATCTTCTAACTCAGAGGCGAGAGTGCGACCAAGTGAAAATGACTTTAAAAAAACTACATTTACGAGTTTCATTGGTGTGCAGTAGTCAGTTTCTGAGTAAATTATATATTTTTTCATATTTAATATTTAAAAGGTGACTATTAGTGAATTTGGTTTTGTGTCAGTGTTTTTTTCCGCCAAAGAACGCTATGACACCGCCATGATTTCGAGGCTTCACATGGGAAAAATGGGAAAAATGCGCCCAGCGGGAAAAAGCGGCATTGCACGAGGATTCGCAGCGCAAACTTTCTACAATTTCTCTCCGAGGCCGATACCGCTGCGAGTTGGGCGAGGGGGGAAAACACAAAAAAATGTTTTCCAGAAACAAAAAATAAAAAATCACAAAACATTCACAAGACCCTTTTCTATCAAATTGTTGCAAAAAACCAAAAAATAAAAACTTTAACTTACCTTTTTTGCAGGTCTTCATAAATACCGCCGTTCCAAGGGCTGCAACGCAGGATTTTCCCAGGCGTTTGTTTTGGTCCTATCCACGGGTCACCGCTGAGCCAAATATCGGGCGAAAGCGCTTTTTCCAGTCTTGCACGCCAGCGGTCCGCTCCCCAGCGGTATTTCAAAATTGCCGGCGCAAGACTTAAGGGAATTTCCCGCTGCATCGTTTTCTGCCCAAAATGGCGAAATATCGGCGAAAAACCCGGCGCAAGGTTGGTGAATTTTCAGCCCCTCGTGCCTGAAAAAAAGCTTAATTTAAAGATCCTCTTTGAAGGCCTGCAAACCGAAGCAATTATTGGAAACTCGCCATGGTAATTAATTCGATCTGATGGTGGCACCAGTATTGTGGGCGAGGCCAGACTCCAGCGTGATGTTTCTTTACCAGCAAAAGATCTTGGAAAATTAATTTGTGCTGGACCTAATTTGCACTTGAAATTCCTCGATATTTTGCGTTGGTTTGGCCAATGTTTGGGCAAATTATGCTGGAAGTCACCTAGCAGAAACTCTAGGCTACTTTCAGCTTTAGATCACAAAACCCACTGTGGGTTATACTTAATTCCAATATGGTCTAATGATTAGATTCTTACTCAGGTGTTCTAAGTTCAAAATACAGATTAACACAACAAATCAATCCTAAGCCCCGGGTAATGGCCGAGGTCCCCCCCGTTAACGCCGATTTGGGTCGGACTCTGACTTGGCAAGGCAAGGTTTTAAAAAGTGGTCCTTAGCGCTGTCCTTAAAAAAAATCCTTATTGACGAAACTCGCAAAAACGGGCAAAAATGGTGTTATGGATAGGATTGACCCCGAGTGACGTCAGAAAAACGGTACTTAAAAAAAACGGTCGTTATCTGTTAAGGACGGCGTTATACTATTTGCAAAACCAGCAATCGCCTTAAATTAAGTTTAAAAAAAACACTGTTAGCGGAGCTAACTGGTGGCAAATTTTGGACCCCTAGTATGGAATTTCATATTCAGACAATCTCTATATTGTAGTGTTCAGCTCCTTCATCTAACACATCCTTGATTTGAAACCACATTTTTTTTAAATTCATTTTTGGGATGTGGGCATTGCTTACAAGGCCAGCATTTATTGCCCATTGTGGTGAGTAGCCTTCTTGAACTGCTGCAGTCCATGTGGTGAAGGTAAAGCGACTTTGTTGTAGTGGTTTGATACAACTGAGTGACTTGCTCAGCTATTTCAGAGTCAACCACATTGCTGTGGGTTGGGAGTCACATATAGACCAGACCAAGTAAGGACAACAGAGTTCCTTCCCTAAAAGGCCAGATGTGTTTCCATAACAGTCTGGTAGTTTCATGCATGGACCCAAGTTTCCCCAGGAGTTGCTCCGTTTTTTTGAAGCAACTAGATTTTTTTGGAGTAACGTAAAAATCGCAATTCTCCCCAGTTAAGTTGCTCCAGTGTAAGTGAGTTAGTTAGTTTTTTTTTAGTTCAGTTTTTTATTGAAAAGGGGGCGTTACTAGCCGCTTACACCTACTTTGGCCATTTAAGCAAGTTTAGCCAGCTAAAACTTACTCCAAACTAAGTTAGGCCAGAGTAAGTGGCCACTTTTGTACGTTCTGAAAAACCCTGCGGTGAGTTAAGAGATCAGCGCAGGTAGCCTCCAAATGATAGTATTATGATAGGAATGCTAAGTTTTTTTTTAATCCCAGGCAGCGAGACTGGATAGGGTGTTGGTGCTATCAGCCTGATTAAACTGAGTATATTTTTAGTAAAGATAGCTAGATATTAAAGTACTGGAAAATCTTTGAAGATCCTTTTCTCCACCTCCCCCCACCATCTCATCGGATCAAAACTCTTCCCCCCCCAATCAACTGTCTCTTGTAGCCCTCAGCACGGTAAGGCAGCGGCCAGCCACTCGGCCCAGGATAGCGGCGACAAGCATCAGCCCATCCAACACTCTCAGATTCTGGGGGCGAGGAGCTTACTGCACATGCATGCACACGCAGAGGTCCTGGCACTGTTTTCAGCGCCGGGACCTGGCTCCGCCCCCGAATCCAGTTGCCACGCTACGCCACCATGGAGGAGAGGCTGGGGAGCAGCCAAACTCGGCCCGAAGATTTTTGACACCCTTGGAGTTCTACAAAAGTGGCACACCTCTTATGAGTGTGCCAGGAATCTGTACTGGCCAAATTTGGGCCCATGGTCACTATTCTCACTTAATTTATTTCACTGAATTTAAATTCCCCAGCTGCCATAGTGGGATTTGAACTCACATCTCTAGATCATTAGACCAGGTCTCTGGATTACTAGTACAATAACATTACCACTGTGCTACCATTCCTCAGTGGAAACTTAAAACTGCTTGATTATATTGAGTAGGACAAGTGGGCACAAGTTCAAGCTAGTGCTGATGTCAGGAAATGTTTCTACAAAAAGTGATCAACATATGGAATGGTAGAATGATGAAAGATTAAAACCTGGGAATCATTTAAGAGACAGATGGATACTGCAGTGGAGGAACTGAGGTTATTCCGGATGGATGAGCTAAGAATGTAAGGCTGAAAATCTTCCTTCATCCAAAATCACTGAATCCAGCCCAGCTGTGGACTGAGGCAATAAAATCTGCCCGAGTTCATCTAACTTGGAATCAGTTTCATATTGACGCACTGGGATAGAAATTAGTCTTGGCGGTAGGGCTAAATGGGTGGTAACGCATCGGCCGGCTGTTAGACATCTTGCTTGATATTCAGTTTGATTTATTCAATGGAATTGATTATCAGGCGGGGATTATAACAGGTAGCAGATTCGATACTCCCACTTTTTGCCTTACCGCCCAAGATGAATTTCCACCCCATTAGTTCTGAAATATCGACAGAGAAAGAAGGGAGCTTGTTTTATTTTTTAAAAGGGCATTTATTCCCATGTCAGCTGTGGCTCAGTGGATAGCACTCTTACCTCAGAGTCAGAAAGTTATGGGTTGAAGTCCCATTCCAAGGACTTGAGTACAAAAAGTCAAGGCTGACATTCCACTCCACTCCAGTGCAATGCTGAGGGAGTGCTGCACTGTCAGAAGTGCAGTCTTTCAGATGAGACTTGAAACTGAGGCCCTCTGCTCTCTCAGGTGGATGTTAAAGATCCCTTGGCACTAAAAGAGCAGAGGAGTTATCCCTGGTGTCCAATATTTTACCCTTCAATCAACATCCCTAAAACAGATTATCTGATTGTTATCACATTGCTGGTTGTGGGAGCTTGCTGTGCGCAATTGGCTGCTGCGTTTCCCACATTACAATAGTGACTACTCTCCAAAAGTATTTCATTGGCTGTAAAGCACTTTGAGACTTCTGGTGGTTGTAAAAGGTGCTATCTAAATGCAAGTCTTTCTTTCTTTATTTTTTGGGAAGCTGGGTTCAAACTTACATTTGAGGAAATGCAAGAATGGTTGCAAGAAACGGTGCCACCCATTCAGCCCTCTGCATGCCACAAGATCTCTTGTATTTAAGGTTCTTGTTTCCCTCCAAGTCATGGTTTGTCAATCTTAAACCACAGAAAATTCTGTTAACAGTAAGTGATAATAATCTACCTCACACTCCTTGGGCTTTACAAAGAACAAAATGCGCTCGGGCAGCATTAGAAAATGTTACTGTTAACAGTTCTGCGGTTTTCAGTTCAACATTTAGCCCCATATTGTTTGTCGGGTCTCGAAACTTTATGGCTACATGATGTGGAAGTGCCAGCCAAACAATTTTACCCACAGCTGCCAACTTTCATTTGTTCCTGTGGGGCCGCATACCAGTACGAGGTTGGAGTTGGCACACTTTTGTTCTACATTTCATATAATTAAAATATATTGGTATTATTTTCTTTCCATCGACCCTGCAGTGCTATTGTATATAAAGGAAAGGCGATTAGAATAATGTTTAATTAAGGATTTGTTTCAACTTGTTTTATTTTACAGCATATTTAATTTATAATCCATCAGCCATTTGAAATCCACAATTGTAATTATACTTTTGATGCCCAACATACAAAGGAAACATTGAAGTACTGCAAGCGCACTTTATTTGTACTTTTTAATACTACGCATGTGGTGTTTACAGCACTGATTTAAAAGACTCCCCGGCAAATGATAGAACTGTTGTATAACACAAGCCCAAAATCCCCCTTTTCTTTACACTTAATGTTTTCCAATTTTCTACCATTTTTCTTCTCTGCTCTCCTGAAAGTGGTGGATCTGTGATGACATATAGTCCCGGGGGCATTGGGAGCCCTCTGGTATATTTCCTAAGTAGCCATTCTTCATGTCTGCATCTAGACACTGTTGGCAGGATATTTGAGGGATATAATGGCTGAGTCCTCATCCAATGTCTCTAGCAGGATCACTGGATATTGATCTCCAGCGGGAACTGTAGCAGATTTTTCTACCTTTTGCCCTCTGACACGAGGTCAGTCAAAGCGATTACAACACCCTCATTACCGCTCTTTGCTGAGGTCTGTCTAGCTGGTTGTATTGTTCAGTACTGCACCAGACAGAAGCATTTAACCATTGCGCCGATGTGAATCTCAAACACTTACTTTCTTCACTTTTGTTCACAACAAAGGCCGCAGGGAGTATAATATGAACAGAAACACACCAAGATAATGTTGGATTATGGAAACTAAACCGCTATTGACACAGATGACATAATTTACTCGCATCTGCGACAATTGGAAGTTATGCAGTCCGCGCTACTCACTGGTGTATTGTCTGTAATCCACAGCAACCTGACATTTATCCCTTTGTATATTGATAGTTGATTGATTTTTTTTTGCATGCACTGCCCTTTTCCTTTGAGGCATTCTGCTTGAAGTAACCAAATACATCATGATACGAAACCTTCCACAATAGGACAGACCCCTCCCAAAGAAATCAACAGGCATTTCGCAGAAGTTTGCTAACCTGCATGTGTACATTGCTCCGCACTTAATCCAAAGCAACATGCACATGCAGGTAGGGAAAGATGTTAGAGAAGCAAATGATATGGGCCTTCGGCTATGGAATGATTACCTGACATGGGCAAAGCACCATGTATTTGCACATTAATTCTCACTCCCTTCCCCCAAGAGGGGGTGAGGCAGCCTCTTCTGGCCAACGCCTCCTGCTGTTTACAAGCTTAGCTCGATACCTTATTTGAGAAATTCAAGGAAGTAGCTATCCTTTCATAGCACATTTTGGTGACGCGTTCATGAAAACAGTCCTCGGTATATGCTTTACTTGAAAAAGATTGCTGTTCTGTACAAGATATGGCACAGGACATATATTTGCGAGTTTGTTTTGGAATTACAAGGATTAACACCAGTGTTATAGCCTCTGAGGACTTATTGCCGTTCCACAGCTCTCCTATAGTTGGCACTTGGCCAACTATTGGGTTCCTACGTGTTCAATCATTAAACATTCAGCTAATTGGAATATATAAAAAAACAGTTGGATACATTTTGGAACAATATCCCAACCAATAATCAATGATTGTTTTTAGTTTTGTTAACCTGACCCAATCATAAATGCAAAGATTCTATTTGCATGGTGGTTTAATGACACTGGTTCACTTAGGCTATGTTTACTTGAGGAAGGTTAAACAGAGATAAGAACAGAGCAAAAGACAAGGATAACAAAAGGCTATTTGGTCCGTCAAAGCTCATTGATCTAGTACCCTAACTCTCCCAGCCTTGCTTCTAACTGCAATGTGAATACCATTAAAATTGGCATCTCTACTACACTCCTTGGCAAATATTGTGAAGATACTCTTTCTGATACCTTATTGAAATGTATTTTGCACTGGTTTATACTTGCAACCACACTGATCCTATCAGTCTGCATTTGTGAGCAAAACTATAACATTTTATATACAGATTGAGCTTCCGAAATCCGGAGTTGCGAAATTCGGAATATTCCGGAATCCAGACACCGAGCCGATCCGTGGCAGGGTCGTCCGGAATCCGGAAAATGTTCCGGAATCCGGACATTTTTTAAAAAACGATTACTGCTATGAGTTGGGCCTAGGGAGGGGGAAAAACACCCCCAAAAAATCCAAAAAGCAAAAAATAAAAATTCACAAAACATTCACAAAACTCTTACTACCAAATCACTGAAAAATAATTTAAAAATACAAACTTTAACTTACTGTTTTTGCAGGTTTTCAACGCAGGTTTTTCCCGGCCGCCGACCCTAACCTGGAACCGCCAACCCCTGACCCAGAACCGCCGCGACCCCCACTCCACTCCGCCATCAGGCCCTCCGCTCTGCTGCAGGGTCCCCCCACCCCCCCGCTCCACCCCCCCGCTCCACCCTCGACCCTCCTGCTCTGTCGCCAGACACCCGCCACACCCCCCCCCTTACTTCGGCCCAGGCTTTTCCGGATTCGGGACGTCAGAAGGGATTGCAGTGGGAGTGCAGCGAAGGTTTACCAGACTGATTCCCGGGATGGCAGGACTGTCATATGAGGAGAGACTGGATCAACTGGGCCTTTATACACTGGAGTTTAGAAGGATGAGAGGGGATCTCATAGAAACATATAAGATTCTGATGGGACGGGACAGGTTAGATGCGGGTAGAATGTTCCTGATGTCGGGGAAGTCCAGAACCAGGGGACACAGTCTTAGGATAAGGGGTAGGCCATTTAGGACTGAGATGAGGAGAAACTTCTTCACTCAGAGAGTTGTTAACCTGTGGAATTCCCCACCTTGTTGGTGCCCATTCATTGGATATATTCAAAAGGGAGTTAGATATGGCCCTTACGGCTAAGGGGATCAAGGGGTATGGAGAAAAAGCAGGACAGGGATATTGAGGGAATGATCGGCCATGATCTTATTGAATGGCGGTGCAGGCTCGAAGGGCCGAATGGCCTACTCCTGCACCTATTTTTCTATGTTTCTATGTTTCTATGTTTCTAAATCCGGAAATACCCAAAATCCGGAACGGCCTCGGTCCCGAGGTTTCCGGATTTCAGACGCTCTACCTGTACTATAATGAGGTCCTTCTTTAACTGTCTTCTTTCTGGGTTATTGAGATTGAGTTTTTTAATCGTTGTTTTTATTCATTCCTCATGCTCTCCATCACAAAGATTGCCTACTTCCACTTTCGTAACATTGCCTGTCTCCACTCCTGCATCAGCCCATCTGCTGCTGAAACCCTCCTCTATGCCATTGTTACTTCCAGACATGGCTATACCAATGCTTGCCTGGCTTGCTTCCCATCTTCCACCCTCCATTAACTTGAGTTCATCTAAAACTCTGCTGCCTATAACCTAAATCACACCGGCTTCCATTCACCCATCACCCCTGTTGACCTACATTGGCTCCTGCCACCCTAATGCCTCAGTTTTAAAATTCTCATCCTCGTGTTCAAAATGTAAGCTAATGCTTCCTTGTTCTGGATTCGCCCACCAGAGGAAATGGTTAACTTATGTTTGTAACCGAGGCTGATACTTCATCAGTATATTACCAAGGCACTTCACATGAGTGTTATGAGATAAAAATTTGACATTGAGCCTCAGGAGACTGATATTCCACATATCCAACATTTTGTTAGCTTTATATTAAACATTTTAGGTATTCCCTTCTCTGGGACCCATTTTGTACCTCCTTATATCTTTTTTAAGCTGTTTTTGTATGCCCCTATACACCTCCCACAATTCATGCATTTCTCCCTATAGGCATTTTATATTCTTTTTTATTTTATCTTATTTCCATTTTAAGTTTCTTCTCCTTTCATTTTGATGACGATACTTTTGTTAATGGAGAAGAATAGCCCCCGACTTCAACATAAACCCAAAATGAAAATTCACAAAGGAATTGACAACAAGCATTTTGCTTTGGTTTTGCCAACAAGACCTGGTGAAAACTGTTGAACGATTGATTTACAGGAATGAAGTACCTGTCTCAACATTCATATGTGGCTTTGTAAAGGAAAAGAATAGTGTAGGGGTAAAATGCTAGGAATGTAGATACTCACTGTTGCATAAGTCACGAGTAGTTAGCCGGGACAATAATTGTGGATAGTCTATTTAAAGCATGGTCAAATAGAGTGCCCACCATCCCGTCCTCACCCGACATACACAAAAATACTCACTTTTGAGCAGGAGTCACTGGCAATAACCAAGAACAGCAACCCTGTCTGGTTGCTCCCCCCTCCCACCGCCCCCCCCATCCTAACCCTAGGGCAATCAGATTTTTCTTTAAGAAACAAGATGGCAATCAATTAGCCTAGAAACAAACTAACTGCACTACTATCAGTTCTGGGTAGTGAACACACTCTCTGAGTATCTCCTTCACCCTTCTATGGTTTATGCAGGAAATGAAGATGATAACTGTTATGTATCTAGACTTGTATATACTCTGTACAGCCACCAGAGGGCTCATTCCTCGGAGTCCCAAGGGATCTCATAATCCCTTGGGAGCACAGGTATTTAAGAGTGCTTCACAGGTTGGAGAGGCACTCTGGAGACCTGCAATAAAAGACTAAGGTCACACATTACTTTGAGCTCACAGTGTTCAGTCTGACTCTTTCTCCGTACACTACAACTGGCAACGAGACACAGATAGCGAACTCAAAGATGCAGAGAACAGCGGGCATCCTGGAGAAATTCTCGGAGGGAGATGATTGGGAAACTTTTGTGGAGCGACTCGACCAATATTTCATGGCCAATGAGCTAGATGGGGAAGAGAGCGCTGCCAAACGTAGAGCGATTCTCCTCACCGTCTGTGGGGCACCAATGTATGGCCTCATGAAGAATCTGCTCACTCCAGCGAAACCCATGGAGAAATCATACAACGATTTGTGCACACTGGTCTGAGAGCATTTGAACCCGAAGGAAGCGTTCTGATGGTGAGGTACTGGTTCTACTCCTACAAAAGATCTGAAGGCCAGAAAGTGGCGAGTTATGTCGCCGAGCTAAGATGCCTTGCAGGATATTGCAAATTTGAAGGACATTTGGAGCACATGCTCAGAGACTTTTTCGTACTTGGCATTGGCCACGAAACCATACTGCGCAAACTTTTGACTGTAGAGACCCCAACCTTGAGTAAGGCCATAGTGATAGCCCAGGCATTCATTGCCACCAGTGACTATACTAAGCAAATCTCTCAGCACACAAGTGCTGCTACAAGTACTGTGAATAAAGAGATGTTGTTTTCGAATCGTAACGGACAGGGCAGGTCACACATACCTGCAGCTACATGTCCGCAGATGTCTCAGAGTCCACCATCAAGGGTGATGAATGCAAGGCCATTAACACCTTATTGGCACTGCGGGGGTGATCATCGTTTCCATTCATGCCGATTCAAAGGGTACATTTGCAAGGGCTGTGAAACAATGGGACACCTCCAACGAGTGTGTAGGTGAGCTGCTAGGCCTGTTAACCTGCAAACCACCACGTTGCAGAGGAGGACAGATCCACGGAGGATCACGACGAAACAGAACCTCTGATAGAGGAGGAAGAGGTACATGGGGTGTACACATTCACCACGAATTATCCCCCGATAATGCTGAAGATTGAACTAAATGGACTCCCGGTGTCAATGGAGCTGGACACAGTGCGTGAGTCAGTCCATCATGGGCAAAAAGACTTTCAAAAGTTGTGGTGCAACAAGGCCTCAAGAACAGTCTTAACTCCATTTCGCATGAAACTAAGAACTTACACGAAAGAACTGATCCCTGAAATCGGCAGTGCTACTGTAAAGGTCTCCTACAATGGAGCGGTACACAAGCTACCACTCTGGGTGGTACCGGGCGATTGTCCCACACTGCTCAGCAGGAGCTGGCTGGGAAAGATATGCTGGAACTTGGACGACATCTGAGCGCTATCGCCCGCTGATGACACTTCGTGTGCCCAGGTCTTAAACAAATTTCCTTCGCTGTTCGAACCAGGCATCGGGAAATTCCAAGGAGCAAAAGTGCAGATCCACCTCATTCCGGAGGCACGACCCATCCATCACAAGGCGAGAGCAGTACCGTACATGATGAGAGAAAGGGTAGAAATCGAGTTCGACCGGCTACAAATAGAGGGCATCATCTCACCGATCGAGTTCAGCGAGTGGGCCAGTCCTATTGTCCCAGTCCTCAAGGGAGACGGCACCGTCAGAATCTGTGGCGATTACAAAGTAACTATCAATCGTTTCTCCCTGCAGGACCAATATTCATTTCCAAAAGCCGACGACCTCTTTGCAACGCTAGTGGGAGGAAAGACATTCACGAAGCTGGATCTGACCTCAGCCTACATGACGCAGAAACTGGAGGAATCATCGAAGGCCCTCACCTGCATCAACATGTACAAAGGTCTTTTTGTTTATAACAGATGCCCATTTGGAATCCGATCAGCGGCGGCGATATTCCAGAGAAACATGGAAAATTTACTGAAGTCGGTCCCGCACACCGTGGTCTTCCAGGACAACATCTTGGTCACAGATTGGAACACAGTCAAGCATCTGCAGAACCTGGAGGAGGTTCTTCGTCGGCTCAACCGCGTGGGGCTCAGGTTAAAAAGCTCAAAGTGCATTTTCCTGGTGCCTGAAGTGGAGTTCTTGGGAAGGAGGATTGCAGTGGATAGCATCAGGCCCACCAACGCGAAGACGGAGGCAATCGAGAACGCACCGAGGCCACTGAACATGACGGAGCTGCGGTCATTCCTGGGACTCTTGAACTACTTTGGTAACTTCTTACCGGGTCACAGCACGCTGCTAGAACCACTACATGTCTTACTATGAAAAGGGGGCGAATGGGTTTGCGGCAAAAGCCAAGAAAATGCCTTTTTAAAAGCGAGAAAATTGTTATGCTCAAACAAATTGCTTGTATTGTATGATCCATGTAAGCGTTTGGTACTAGCATGTGATGCATCGTCATATGGTGTCGGGTGTGTATTGCAACAAGCCAATGATTTTGGGAAACTGCAACCGGTTGCTTATGCATACAGGAGTCTGTCTAAGGCTGAGAGAGCCTACAGCATGATTGAAAAAGAAGCGTTAGCGTGTGTCTATGGGGTAAAGAAAATGCATCAATACCTGTTTGGGTTAAAATTTGAATTGGAAACTGACCATAAGCCACTAATATCCCTGTTTTCCGAGAGCAAAGGGATAAATACCAATGCATCGGCCCGCATCCAGAGATGGGCGCTCACATTGTCCGCATACAACTATGCCATTTGCCACAGGCCAGGCAGAGAAAACTGCGCCAATGCTCTCAGTAGGCTGCCATTGCCCACCACGGGGGTGAAAATGTGGCAAATGGCATAGTTGTATGCGGACAATGTGCGCGCCCATCTCTGGATGCGGGCCGAAGCATTGGTATTTATCCCTTTGCTCTCGGAAAACAGGGATATTAGTGGCAGATCTAGCCATGGTTATGGAAGCATTTGAGAGTGAGCAATCACCCATCACTGCCCAGCAGATCAAAACCTGGACAAGCCAGAACCCCTTATTATCTCTAGTCAAAAGCTGTGTGCTTCACGGGAGCTGGTCCAGTGTCCCAGTGGAAATGCAGGAAGAGATAAAGCCATTCCAATGGCGCAAAGATGAAATGTCTATACAGGCAGACTGCCTTCAATGGGGCAATCGAGTAGTGGTCCCCAAGAAGGGCAGAGACACTTTCATCAATGACCTCCACAGTACCCACCCAGGCATTGTAATGATGAAAGCGATAGCCAGATCCCATGTGTGGTGGCCCGGCATCGACGCTGACTTAGAATTCTGCGTCACAGATGTAATACATGCTTGCAGTTCAGCAATATACCTTGGGAGACGCCGCTAAGTTTATAGTCTTGGCTCTCCAAACCGTGGTCTAAGGTACACGTCGACTATGCTGGCCCATTCTTGGGTAAAATGTTCCTTGTGGTTGTAGACGCGTACTCCAAGTGGATTGAATGTGATATAATGTCGGCCAGCACGTCCGCTGCCACCACTGAAAGCCTGCGGGTCATGTTTGCCACGCATGGCTTACCCGATGTCCTGGTGAGCGACAACGAGCCATGTTTTACCAGCGCTGAGTTCAAAGAATTTATGACCCGTAACGGGATCAAACATGTCACATCTGTCCCGTTTAAACCAGCGTCCAATGGTCAGGCAGAGAGAGCAGTGCAAACCATCAAGCAAGGCTTGAAGAGGGTAACTGAAGTCCTGCTTAGCTATCGCACGAGACCACACTCACTCACTGGGATCCCTCCTGCTGAACTGCTCCTGAAAAGAGCACTTAAGACAAGGCTCTCGTCAGTTCACCCTGATCTACAAGAACAGGTAGAGAGCAGGCGGCTTCAACAAAGTTCATACCATGATAGCGCAAATGTGTCACGCGAGATTGAAGTCATTGATCCTGTATTTGTATTAAATTATGGGCAAGGTCCCAAGTGGCTTCCCGGCACTGTCATGGCCAAAGAGGGGAGCAGGGTGTTTCAGGTCAAACTTTCAAATGGACTAATTCACCGGAAACACTTGGACCAAATCAAACTCAGATTCACGGACTACCTGAACAACCCATCTTGGACCCTACCTTTTTTGCTCCCACAACACACACACCATGGCAACCGACACCACAGTTAACCACGAAGCAGAACCCATCATCCACAACAGCCCTGCAGGGCCCAACACAAGGCAGCCCAACAAGGCCAGCTGCACAGCAGCCCAGCGAGGGCCCAACGAATGACTCAACAACACCAGCCTTCACACCGAGACGATTAACCAGGGCAAGAAGGGACCCAGATCAACTCACATTGTAAATAGTTACACTATTGACTTTAGCGGGGAATGTTGTTATGTATCTGGACTTGTATATACTCTGTACAGCCACCAGAGGGCTCATTCCACGGAGTCCTAAGGGATCTCATAATCCCTTGAGAGCACAGGTATTTAAGAGTGCTTCACAGGTTGGAGAGGCACTCTGGAGACCTGCAATAAAAGACTAAGGTCACACATTACTTTGAGCTCACAGTGTTCAGTCTGACTCTTTCTCCATACACTACAATAACTAAGAAAGAACTATTGCAATAACAACGAATTCCATTAAAAGTGCAATGAGCTCATTGAGCCATTCAGACCAGAAGATCTCAGGTTCAGAGGAATGCTACAGTTTGCCTCAGTCCCTCTGGATTAAGAAGAGGAAAGTCATCCAGGGTTCTCATTCCTGATCACTATCCAATAATCTCTGCTGGAAAGTGGTCATTGTAATGCATTTGCTTCATGTGTTCTTTGCTTAAGAATTCATAGCTACACATTGCTATTAAGAATTAGTTGGTTTATTAGCAAAGGTTTAACAATCACACTTCACATTACCAGTTCATCTCCTCGGCTCACAACCACCTGCCTCATCGTGGATTCCACATACCCAACCGGTTATGGTTTTACTGAGTCTGCGAACATCACATGACTGGCTAAGCCATTCACAACTCAACAGCTCTACACTATTTTGGAAGAACGTTTAAATCAAGTACCCTTTTTTTAAAGGGCACCACATCCCATAAATCCAAATTAATAAGGGAACTTTAACAAATTAAATTAAAATCCTGTTCCCGGGGGTGATGATGCACCCCAGTCCCTCTGGTGCCCACCTCTCACGGAAGACCGCGAGCGTACCAGTGGATACCGTGTGCTCCATCCCCAGGGACACCCTGGCTGAAATGTAACCGCGGAAGAGAGGCAGGCAGTCGGGCTGAATGATCAACAGTTCTACAAACCTGTGAGCATCCTCACAGGTGCATACATTACAGTCATGTGTGGACATCAGATAGCAACAGATTATTTTTGGCACTGATGACTTCCATGATTAAATAATCCGTCTAGGCTTACTTGTGAAGTGCAGCCACTTATTTAAGGAACAGCTAAATGTTATGATGGGAAGATGGCGGAAATTATATTCTGGAAGGATGAGCTCAAAGGAGCCAAAGAGACTTCTTCATCTGAATCTTTCTTAGAAACATAACATAGAATATAGGTGCAGGAGTAGGCCATCCGCCCCTTTGAGCCTGCATCACCATTCAACATGATCATGGCTGATCATTTTTGCAACTTTAGTACCCCATTCCTACTTTCGCTCCATACCCCTTGATCCCTTTATCCGTAAGGGCCACAGTTAACTCCCTTTTGAATATATCTAACAAACTGGCCTCAACAACTTTCTGCAGGAGAGAATTCCACAGGTTCACAATTCTCTGAGTGAGGAAATTTCTCCTCATCTCGGTCCTAAATGGCTTATCCCTTATCCTTAGACTGTGACCCCTGGTTCTGGACTTCCCCAACATCGGGAACATTCTTCCTGCATCTAACCTGTCCAATCCCATCAGAATTGTATATGTTTCTATGAGATTCCCTCTCATTCTTCTAAATTCCAGTGAATATAAGCCTAGTCGATCCAGTCTTTCTTCATATGTCAGTCCTGCCATCCCGGGAATCAGTCTGGTGAACCTTCGCTGCACTCCCTCAAGAGCAAGAATGTCCTTCCTCAGATTAGGAGACCAAAACTGTACACAATATTCTAAGTGTGGCCTCACCAAGGTCCTGTACAACTGCAGTAAGACCTCCCTGCTCCTATACTCAAATCCTCTCGCTATGAAGGCCAACATACCATTTGCCTTCTTCACCGCCTGCTGTATCTGCATGCCAACTTTCAATGACTGATGTACCATGCCAACCTTGTCTCGCTGCACTTCCCCTTTTTTTAATCTGTCACCGTTCAGATAATATTCTGCCTTTGTGTTTTTGCCACCAGAGTAGATAACCTCACATTTATCTACATTATACTGCATCTGCCATGCATTTGCCCACTCACCTAACCTGTCCAAGTCACTCTGCAGCCTCTTAGCATCTTCCTCATAGCTCACACTGCCACCCAGCTTAGTGCCATCTGCAAACTTGGAGATATTACATTCAATTCCTTCATCTAAATCATTAATGTATATTGTAAATAGCTGGGGTTCCAGCACTGAACCTTGCGGTACCCCACTAGTCACTGCCTGCCATTCTGAAAAAGACCCGCTTATTCCTACTCCTTGCTTCCTGCCTGCCAATCAGTTCTCTATCCACATCTTGTGATCCAGGGGATGACTGTACGCCAACTAGAAAAGAGATGGGGGGAAATAATTGACCAAAAAACATCAGTTATCTTCTCTGTTGCAACCAAATTACATCTCCCTTCCTTTGTCTCATCGTGTCTTGTATCACTTCTTAGTCAGGAGACGGAGCAGGTAATTTGCTCCCCAGCCAGTGGTCGAATCATTTTTGAGCCAGACGTTAAGACATTCGGGCAATCTAATGATGGTTTAAACTCTGATTTTATCTCCCTGTTGGGAAGTGTGTAGTCCCTGCCTCCCCCTGATGGCATGCTGAGACCTAAAACTCAACATATGTGGAGTAGTGAGCCTGAACCAATCCTCTACTGCCCCAAGTTAGCAATTACTGCAGTTTTTAAAAAACATGGTAACGAAAGCCAATCTCAACTTCTCAGAAAAGGCTGCCAGCCTGCTGAGTAAAATGTTCCTGTGGCGTGTAAGTAATGTCGAGTGAAAACAACAAGACCATGCTTCCTATATAATAAAAAGGGAAATAGAGCCAGGTCAAAATTACACTTGTGGCTGGATGCAGCTGCTGGTTTGCTGAACACAGCAATAACCAAAAGCCGTGACTTCAGCCTAGTCACAGTCATGCTTCAGATGCGTGCCCACCCTGCTCTGTTTATTTCAGTTCTGAGAGCTGCTCCGGTAATGAAATTATGTTTGCATTACAAGTATAGCCAAGTCTTGGGTTCATGTCCCAAAGTAGGGAAGCATATGTGGATCTGCTCTCTGCACATGGATTCAAGGATGAACACTAAAGCAAACATATTTTAAGGCATTTGACCTAAACAAGGAAAACGTGAACCAATACCCTCTTGGTTCAACCTTGGCTTAAAAGAGTTAAGGTCCTTAAAATATGCAAATACATTCATACAACAACTTGTATTTATTTGCCGCCTTTAACATAGTGAAAAGTCCCAAGGCGCTTCACAGGCGTATTATGAGATAAAGAAAATTGACACCGAGCCACATAAGTAGAAATTGGCGCAGGTCAAGGAGCGTCTTGAAGGAGGAAAGAGCAGTAGAGAGGCGGCGAGGTTTAGGCAGGGAGTTCCAGAGCTTGAGGCCTAGGCAGCAGAAGGCACAGCCACCAATGATTGAGCAATTATAATCAGGGAAATAATATAGGCAAAACATTTTCTTTACCATTAACCAGAAGCATAACTGGACCGTGCCATAAGCGCAGGACAACAGCTTGGTACTCCCATGTTGAGTGGTTTATTCCCTGACCCTTCACCACCATTTACAAGGCTTGAGTCAACAGTGTAATGGAATACTCACCACTTGCCTGAATGGATGCAGTGGCGAATAACAGTCAAGAAGCTCAACACCATTCAGGTCAATGGATTCAAAATCCACCCTCTCCACAATCAGTGCACTGTGACTGCAGTGTGTCATCATCATAGGCAGTCCCTCGAAATCGAAGAGACTTGCTTCCACTCTAAAAGTGAGTTCTCAGGTGACTGAACAGTCCAATACGGGAATTACAGTCTCTGTCACAGGTGGGACAGACAGTCGTTGAAGAAAAGGGTGGGTGGGGAGTCTGGTTTGCCGCACGCTCCTTCCGCTGCCTGCGCTTGTTTTCTGCACGCTCTCGGCGATGAGACTCAAGATGCTCAGCACCTGGATGCTCTTCCTCCACTTAGGGTGGACTTTGGCCAGGGATTCCTGCATTATGCATACTGCAGGATGTACTATGGGATGCACAGCAAAATCTCACCGAACTTACTTCAAAAGCACTTCCCTCCCCTGCAACCTTTACCAGCAAGAGCCGCAAGATCATACAAATACCATTGCTTCTCAATTTCCCCATCCTGAACTTGGAAATAAACTTCATTGTCACTGGGTCACACGTCTGAGCTTCCTTACCTAACATCACCGTGGGAACACCATCAGCACACAACTGCAGCAGTTGCTTCTCGGGGCAAATTGGGATGGCCAATAAATGCGGGGTCTATCCTTGTTTTGAGGGATTGCCAATGATGATGATGATAATGAACTATCCTGTATACGCAAGCCCTGAAAATATTATGACATGCTCCAGTGGCTGTGAGATACTAACACATAAAGACTTAATTGTTTGAAATTGTTCTCTCTGCTAAATTAGCAAATATATTAAAATAAAATTTAAATAAAAAGATTAACGCACATCTAAATTAATGGAAAGAGAGAAATTTCAGCTGAATGCACTAAGTCTTTGTAGACTAGTATCC